>NC_044910.1:47830554-48031589 GCF_001633185.2 Quercus lobata | reverse complement strand
AAAAATTACATTGATGTCATGCATTGTGTCATAATCACAAGCTAAAAGGTAAAATTTTCAAAACAACCCCTACAAGCTGGCCAAGGCTACTTCTCATACTATTTTGTGGGTACAACAACGAAATGCTCGAATGCTCAGCACAAAAGTTATGACAAAGGAAGGTGCTTTTCAATTATTTAGGGATAGTGTTAGACATAGAATGATTTTGTAAAAGTGTTAAAAACTTTAGGTAAAATTGAACATCAAATTGGTAAAGTCTTAACAAAACTTGTTTTAGCATTTTTGGGTTAGTTTCAAACTAAATTCTAGAATTATCCCGAAAAATTAGCCTGTATCAAGTTATATATCATTGAAAGGTTTTGTGTCTCTAGTTTCAACACATCAAACTGCGTTCAATTTTTTTTGGGTGGATGTTATGATCATTTTACTGCAGACTTTCTGAGTTGATAGAATGCACTCCAAAAATAGCAAGATTTGTATTCTTTTGCTTCTAGTTGTGTCTACTTGTTTTCTAAAATTTCCTTTTCAATTCCTAAGTCCTAACTCTTATTAACGGGTCTTGTTAATTAGTTGTATTTGTTATTCCAAGTTGATTCTATATATAAGGCCAATCTCATATATATAGATGGAAATCAGAGAATATTGAGTATTATTTTTGGCCTTTAGGTTTTAAGAAGATTTCTTCTCTTATTAAACTCTGATTCTTAGGTAGATTTCTTAAAGTGATAAGTGTTCTTATCTATTATTCTGTAACCATAGATTCCTTTAGGTGTGGTAAGCTTATTTATTCTTGTTAATATGTACTTTTATTCCCTCTTATTACTCACCAAAAAAATCCTTGGTTATTTTATAAAAGTGTTAAAAAATTATTGAGAATAAAGTTTTACATAGGAAATGGAGGATTTGGATGATAGTGTCTGTAGCTTGCATTTTCTTTTTCTTTTTTTGATACAGTAGCTTGCATTTTCTTATTGTAGATTTTTCTTTTCTTTTTCTTTTCCCTTCTTTGCCTAATTCCAAATTATTCTAATTGTACAACATGAATACATTTAAAATTCATACACGTGCATGTGAGAGTCATTAACTAATGGCAAAGCATCCATAATGTAATAATGCCTTAGCAGGACTTAATTAAAAATTAATCTTAAAATATAATGCATTCATATTCGTGCCAGAATATTGTTGAATGACCATATCTGATGCACAGAGTGCCACTTAGGATATGATCTGCATCAATTAAGGCTTTTAGTTAATTTATTAATCCCACTGCTAAAAATACAAATGCCATTAGATTAATCACATAAGATCCTGATGTAGAAATAGTACTCAATGACATAGATCTTTGGACATAGTTGGAAAAAAGTGAATTCATATTTCATAGGATGCTAAGCTCACCTAAAAAGCTGACAAATAATTGTTTGGTTCATCTAATATTGTAGGGCCAGCTAACCTAAGAGGGGCCCTCTGGATTATTTCTTATTCTTGATGACATTTTTAACAGGGTTAAGGAAAGTTTCGAAAGAAACGACATCGGATTGAAATTTGGCTCATATATATCAATGTGGGTCCAGTAGGGTCTTTGAAAAATTTCGTATAATGAAATGACTAGGGAATCTAAAATCTGGGACGTGTATGATTGAGTACATGTGGGAGAACGTGAGGTCTCAGAAGAGCTTGGAATCTCAGTCTCTCACTTTCTTTCACCCAACTGTTCATAGAGATCATGTAGAGAGAGAAAGAATGTGTTATAACAAGGACGTTACAAAAGTGAAAGCTGCTATATCAATATGTGTGTGTGTGTGAGAGAGAGAGAGAGAGAGAGTGAGGAATTAAGGACATCTCACACACACATATCCATGTGGGCATCAACATGGAAGTC
Source organism: Quercus lobata (assembly GCF_001633185.2). Lineage (NCBI taxonomy): Eukaryota > Viridiplantae > Streptophyta > Magnoliopsida > Fagales > Fagaceae > Quercus > Quercus lobata. The sequence goes on along the minus strand of NC_044910.1, from coordinate 48,029,710 downwards.
ATGTTGAACACAAATAGAGAGAAAGAGAGAGAATAGATTTGGCTTGGATTTCTGAGCCTCTAATTCCTTCTACTACTCTCTCTTCGTACGAGGCCTCTTTTACATGGTCTAGCTATTACTATGTCTTTGTATATATCTATATATATATATATATATATATACACACACACACAAATACCCGCATTTCAAAATCGATAATTTCGGGATCACACACTATATATAAGGTAACCCTTTGATTACTGAACAGCGAAGACGACCGATCACCGACCAACCAACCATGAAAATTGTTATCTTTGTAGCTGTTTGAGAGAGAGAGAGAGAGAGAGACTTTTTCATGAGGGTTTTGAAAGTGCTTTATTCGTTCTTGGTAAGCAGCCTTGGTTCTAGCAAAAGCTAATCTCCAAACAGATTCCTTTCTTTCAAGATGACCCGCCCCAGTTGGAATATATATATAATCCATTATTGTAATCGCATATTATTACGGCTAGATCAGGGAAGTTTCCTAAAGACTGAGATGGGATTTTCTTTTACCTTTATTATATCGTTTTGAGGATTGGTCCAACTATGTTTCCCATACCGCCAAAGAAATTTTTTTTTTTCTAAAACAACTTTTCATTTTTTTAAGACTTTTCGGCGGATATTTTGCAAAATTTTCCAGTGATTTGAACTATGAATCATTTAGAGGGAAAGCCAAACTAAAAAAACTTCTTAGTACTTCAAAAAATTTAACAAACTAATCACATCTTGTGTTGCTGCACCCATTGATCCCTGATTCAGAATTTATATTATGTGCTAAAAATATTGGTGTTAACTTTGGCTGGAGTTGTTAGAAATCTTGTATTTCAAGATGCCTAAACTAATTAGTGTAAGCCTATATATTGTAAAGCAAGTAAGCTTGATTCTATTTATAGTGCAAGTATTACAACCCTAGAATTAACCTAAGGTTATCTACTATAATGTAATTTACATTGTGTTCATTATATCACATGATTCATATAGTAATTAAAGATATATATATACACACACTAATCATGAAGACTTACAACTCTTTCAAGAGTTGCCACATCAATAAGGCTGCCAACAAGCTACATTATATATGTTACTACCTTTCTTCGGACTAGTATTGATATTAAACTAAATAATGTGGTTATACGTTGAGAGTTTTGTAACTTAATTAGTACATCTTCATATTTTGAATTGAAACATTTAGAATTTAAATTCCCAAGACTAAGCACCACATGCATAAATGCACTTCTCAAACCATATGTCGAATAGCCATCAATAACGTTCTCCATAACTAATGCAGTCACTTCCTGTTATCAGTTTGTAGAAGCATTTATCGGTGGACAAATTGTCGGCAAACAATGTTAGCCATTGTAATTGACCATCACCAACCATGGTTATCATTTGTCACCAACATCTATCTCATGCGTTTCATTCCACATCAAGTACAATCTTTTACACATCCAGTTCAACCTAGTTTGGAATCCAAACTCAATGTATCATCAAACCTCCACATTAAATTTAAGGGATGTTAAAGATATTATGTTTCAAGAAATTTGAAAAACCAATGCACTTGTAGAACAAATAAAATAATCATAATCTTATTTATAGTACGTGTATTATTCCCTAGGACCAGTCTAAAGATTAATGTAGGCTTAACAACTATATATACAACTTTACATTGTGTTCATGATAAATTGATAACATAGAGGTGATATAATAAATATGTCACTCCAAAGAATTTTCTTTTTTATAATTAAACCATCATACCCATCACGTTAATTTTGAGTTCCATTTTCTCCCTTTTCTCTCTCCCTCTCTCTCTCTCTCTCTCTCACTATCATGTCTCAATCTATTGACAATTCACAAGATGGTTAACTCTGAAGCCTGAACTAAAAGGCCTATAGTCAGCTAAGACCATCATTTCCAAAGACTTTGGTCTTCTTTCTTAAAAAACTCAATGTGATACTATGCTCTATGCACACACAAAATTATTAATATTGTAGAGTAGAGTCGAGTACGTATTAGTCTGGCCCTACTGAACCGTAACCTTTGAACCGTACGTATGTGAGGTCCTTTCGGTTTGGACCACATTCACTTTTAGTGTCAGAAATACGAGCAAATGAATGCAAATTATATCCCAAAAAAAAATCTAGTACCACACAAAATTAGACATAACTTTTATCACAATTCTCTCTTGCATACTTAATTCTTGATAAGAAAAAGTAATAAGTTTAGGAAAAAGTGCCAAGTAACCAATCACAATTCAATAATACTACATAATAACGGAACAGTGAGGATCACCGCAAAAGATTTTCAAAGCTCCACCCTGCTGTGAAGCGCGTGAAGTGTGTGAACGAATCACTAGGAGGTAGCGCCAGTGTCAGGTTGCTTATACTGACAAAAAGTACATTGTCTTCTTGTGAGCCGTGACAGGAACACGCGCTCACGGGCGTGAAGATTGCGAAAGGGTCAGACATTCTTTCCAGAGTTGTAGCTAGAAATTTTTGACTCTGTTTTCTGTGGCAGTCAGTCTCCTCTTAACGTTATTCTTCAGCAACAGACTTCGAGAAATCTCTCCAAACAGTTTTCTAAGACCCAGGTAGCTAGAAGATTTTTTTTTTCCTTTATTTTATTTATTTAATGAATTATTTTTTGGTCATGGTATTGAGTGGCATTTTGGCGTCTTTTGAGACCCTTTGTCTTGCAATGGAAACCACGAAATTAACGCTTAGAGAGAGTGATGACAACACAGTCTCAGTCTTAGTCAGAGTCTCAGTCTCACCCAACAATAAGTACATTCCCATATTATTACAAAATCATTCCCCTTCACTCACTCTTACCTAACCAGTGAGTGGGATTTCATGATTACAATTACAATTATTATATTTTGAAATCTATTGTCTTAGAGAAAACAATAATAATGCTTTCTGTCATGCAAAATAATAATAATGATTTTATATAGACCATGCAAGACTTAAATAATTGATTGCTTGGAGATCAGTTGGAAGTCACTACTCTCGGTGGAAACCTGAGATTTTTTTTGAATCTGCTTTGGAATGACAGAGAACACAGAAAACGAAGGAAAAACTAAAAAAGCACTATGTCCAAAGGGCAATGTCTATTCCACAAACGTGTGATAGTAGGTATAATATGTCTGATTGGGTGTGTACAAGAGATATTTCCCATATTCAAATTTTATGAAGTGATTCGTTGTAGTTAGTGTCGCTTTACAAGATAAAAGAAAACCATCATTCTGACAAAGTTTGAGGTTCCTAAAATATTTAGTATCTAGCATTTTACACATACATATTGACGCATAACATTTCATCTAAACCGGTGTGTTACAATTAACTCAATTTATTAAGTATTTTGTCATAAAAAAATAAAATATTTGAGATTCAAATCTCACTTACATAAAAAAACCAATTGGTTTCTTAGTTTGATAATAAAAAAAAACAATTATCATGAAATCAACACCATATATTCAACATTCTCAAAAAAAGAAAAAAAAAACACCATATATTCAAATCATGTTATATATATCCAAAAAAAACTTTTATATATAATCCATTTTATAACATGAGAGGAAGCATTAACTCAATGTTAATTCACTGCATTTAAGATTAAAAGTTGATTTATTACTTACCCAACAAAAGAGATGAAAGCTGATTGATGTAGGAGGAATTACTAAGTAACTTTTTTCTAGTCTAAGTTTCTAGAACATCCTGATCAATTACCTCAGGTAAATTGATTGTTGAAGTAATCATCAAAATAAGCAACACCAAACTTCAAAACCGCCGTGTTGGTTGTTGAAACAGAAGCATAATTTTGACCAAATATTCACCCACATATAGGTAGGCATTAATTGCTAGCTAGTAGAAGTCCTACTTCATTTAAATTGTTTTGATACTTCTATCCATTTTTATCAGTTAAAAATGAATTTTTTTTTTTCAAAAAGCCTCAGTGTAATGAAACACAATTTCTTTACCCCCAAAGGATGAAGCAACTTCAAAAGGAATGGAACATTTATGGAGCATTTACTATTAAGCGCAAAGCGTAGGTATGGTTACTTCAAATGCTGAACCTTAGATTCCCAATCTAAATTCAACATAGTTATATTGACCAATGCAACAAAGAACCATAGTTGTATTAACCAATCCATTGAAGAACCATGAGCTTACATTATATAATGACCTAAGGAAAAGGGTTAGCCACATTTGCACTAAACAACAAAATGACTAATCTAATCACAATTAAGTATCTTTTTAGTTATTAATAAAGCCTAGATTAACCAATATATGCTCAATAACCAATCAATTTTGGGACATCACACATCTATGATACCTTGTAAGATTCTAAGGAAATCTATGGTTGCACCTCAAAAAGTCCAGTCAAGTTATAGTTGAATCTTCTCATAATCACTTATAAACCCAAAATCTACCTAATAAACATTTAATGTGGAATTCAACACATGCTCAAACAATCCAATTCCACTGAATCCACATAATTTAGGATATCACATGTTGGTCAATACATCCAAGACATTAAATTTAAGGATTTAATTAGGTACAGTGGCTAAGGACTGCCAAAGTCTTACCTTTAACCATTTTGTTGTAAGTTAATTATTCCTCTGAGGACTAACTTTTGAACTTTAAAATGGAATCAAAATCAACAAAAGGACTTATACCAAATTCTGCCGCTGACTCTTGCCTTAACTTCCAAAATTTTTCACTGCAACACTCAACGTGAAGAGAACAAAATGACACTTTTGTGCTGGCAGTGACTGAAATTATTATTATTAATACTCCTATCTTTTTTGGATGAATAACAGAAGTTAATTGGCCTTTTTCATTTTGCTAGAACCCTCAATTATATTCTAAGAACAACATTCTTTAAGTACCTTATAAGAACATGAAATTTTGAAGTGTGTTCGATAATGAAAAAAAGAAGATTCTAAAAACACAAAGCATTAACTATTTTCTACCAAATGGATCTTAGTTATGAATGACACCATCCATAAATTGATCAAGTTATAGGAGAAATTTACACTCATTAGCTGAAGTTTCTAGAAATACTGAATAGTTGAAGACCTGAAAATTTTGCTTCTGATATGCTATGTAATCAAATTGGAACATAATGCAACAATCAGTGCCACTAAAGGAAGATGTTGTTTGCGTCAGCATAGAACTTCTGTCAAATAATATAGCACAATGCTTTTGATCGATCAATATGTCTGATTGGTTTAAAATCCATGAACTCATACACTCATATGGTAAACATGATCATACATGGCAACCTAAAGCTAAATAAGAAAGATAAAGAAAACGAAAAAAGAAAACCTAATTGGGAAGAACCCAAAAAAAAGAAAGAAAGAAAGAAAAAAAACTACCATTTCTAGGGTTTTCATTTGATCTTGAGACAATGTTCTTGGTTTATCCTCAAATTTCTAGAACTTGGACGAGGGGCTTAAAGTTTCATTCTATGGATAGATGGACAGAATTATGTCTATAAGGTTAACTTTTCTTTGATTGCAGTCACACTAACAAAAACACAATTTAAAGCTTCTTGGCGAGCTTCTTAAACCACAAGCAGGTAGCAAAATCCTATAGGGGATTGCTAGTAGCTGTGGAAGAAGAGCTAAAACCAGAAAGATCAGTCCATGCAGTAGTATTACCAGTCCAATACTGCTCATTCCCAGCTGGGATTCCCAAGAACTGCCTTGACAAATTCAGCTCCTGATTATCTTCCATTTTCACTGAAGCCATCTGAGCCGCCACTGAATTGGACTGCTTGGCCCGGCCTTGACTTGCTCCTACATAACCCGATGCAGCATCAACACCACTTTCGTAAAACCCCGGTGAAGGATCTAAGCCACCCAAGAAGGGGAATTGCTGGGTTTGCTGCAATCGCCACTGCTCTACTCCCCCAGCTGATAACAAAGACCCATGACTACTACCACCACCACCACCACTTCCTCCTAAAGCATTTCCTAAGTGAAAATTCAAGTCCCCAGCTAGTCCCATTGGTGTTGACATGGGATGACCATAATTCAAGCCATAGTTCAAGCCAATCTCACTCGAAGGAAAGTCAGAATATTGATGCAAAGGAGCCATGAACCTCAGCTGTGGGACTTGTGAGGACAAGCCCATCATATCTCCAGCTCCACTATGAGAAGGAATTGAGCTAGCTGAACCAGCACTAGCTGATTGGCGATCAGCACTGCTTGCTGGGGACTTTGAACTACTACTCCCTTTGCTTCTTTTATTCCTTCTGCAGCCTCCTCCTACTGGGACATTTCTGAGAGCACCCCCTCTTGTCCAATACCTTCTGCAAGTCTTGCAGAAGTGACGAGGCTGAGTGAGGCTGTAGTTGTTGAAATAGCAAAATTTAGTGTTTGAGGAGTCACATCTTGGGCATTTTAATGCAGTCTCTGGCATCGGTATGTTGGCCATCCGGGCTCGATCGGCCATGGATCCAGGCCTGATCGAGCCCGCGCCGCCTCCACCCATATGGGGTTGTGGGGGTGGCGGCGGTGGTGGTGGAGGTGGAAGAAGATGGGAACTTGCTGCGCTACTAGTCCCAGTTGGATGATTTTGTTGCTGTAAAACCAAAAAAAAAGAAAAAGAAAGTGAACAAAAAATAAACTTAATAAATAAATCTAATATCTGGTATATTCAAGAAGATATAAGAAAAGTAACAGGAATATTTGTCTTTTGAATTTTTGGCTTTTTTGGCAAAGAAACCATCGGAACAAATTGAAGAAAACCCTTACCTGTTGCCAGTTGGTTGGATCAAGATAAGCTGGGAGTGATGAAAAAACCATGGCTCTTGCTCTTTCTCTCTTTTGTAAAAGGTTGATAAGTTTTTGGAGATAATAGTGGAGAATCACATCAAAGAGAGAGAGAGAGAGAGAGAGAGAGAGAGAGAGAGATAAAAAGAAAGAGAAAGAGAAAGGAAGGGAAGGTGGGAATGAGGAGCAAAATAAAGGAGGGTCCTTTTGATATATTTATATATAATTTTAGTTCTTGTTTGTTCCTTCTCACTAAGTCTCTTTTTGTTTTATTGCTTTTTAGGGTTTAGAGAAGTTGATGTTTCTTAACTCATAAGCTTCTTGGCGATGCTCTGTTGGGTACATGGGTACTGTGCTTTGGAAAAAAAGAAAGAGAGAAAGAGATTATAGTAAGTGGTTTTCTCTCTTAGCATGAAGAAAAAGTTAAAATGTATGACTGTCTGTCTGTCTCATTGATAGAGAGAGAGAAATTAAAGTGCAGACCAGCCCTCTATATGTTTATTTAATGATATTACATAGGCAATACCAAGGTTTTAATAATGATTTTGTAGTACTTAAAGTAATGAATGAAAAATTGAGGTAAGGAATTTGTTTAATAATTAAGAAAAGTTAGTTCTTGGTGGCTTGGTGTGGTGTACTGTATATTTGTGAAAACAAAACAGTCGATGTGTCCCGACCGAGTAAGCCTTTTCCCCGGTCCTCTCTGTTCCCTCCCCCCACTCTTTTAGGTCTTTATTTTGCATGGCGAATTAATATGGATGTGTGCCACCTCACGCTCCTTTCAAGTGCGTCCTAACACTCTCCCCTTACAATTCTCTTTCGGTATTTCCTTTTCTCCCACTTTTTTTTTTTAATCTGATAAAGGTTGGTGTCTATTACACACACTCTAGTGTACACTGAGCATGGTCATGCTACAGTTTATAAGAGAACTAGTTACTTTATGTATTGAGTTCCTTTGTAAAATGCAGTTGTATGTACTATGCGTACACTTAACTGTGTGCATTAATCATTTCTCTTGGATATATTATATTACAAAAGAGTAGTGAGTGTTGCACATAGTGTGTGTGCGTACTTTAAGTCATGATTTCGAACTTTGAAATCATGACTTAAAGTCACGAGTTCTCTTATAAAATGCATGTACTATGTATGTGCGCACTTAATTAGATATGCGCACTAGTTACTTCTCTTAAATAAATTACAAAAGAGTAGTGATTGTTGCACATTGTGTGTACATACACACACTACATGAAACAACTAAAATGATATCAAGTTTGAAATTATGACTTGAAGTCACAATTTCAATTGTTTCATACACTATGTACAACAAGAATTACCCATTACAAAAACTATCTTGAACTAATAACATGTATGCTGCCTTCCAACAACTTGTCAAAAACTATCTTGACAAAACAATAAATGTTGTTGATAGTTCTTTTATATTTCTTATAAAAGCGGTGTCAAAACTTTTTTATTATGGTTTATTAATAATTACCCTACAAACATTTGTTAACATATTCCTATATATTATAATAATTATATGTATAATGGAGTGTTTAAGTACAATAATACTATGAACACAACTATTCTCACATCCAATTTCGTTGATTCGTGCAATTATGAGTAGTCAATAAAAAATGTGGGATAACACAAGTTAGTGGTGAGTAAAAACTGTCGACCACCCACAGTCGCACAAGTCAATAAATTATGAAATTGATTATGCAATTAGTTGTATCTAGATTTATTCTTTTAGGTTGCCAATGATATAAATAGCAATCAAAGATGGAAAATGATATTTGTGTTTAGGAATAAAATTGAATAAAAAAAAATTCTAATAGTATCTGGTATTAGCTCAATCCTTAGATATATATAGTTTTGTATTTGACCATATTTTGTTTTGTTTTTGAATATTTATTTTATTATTTAACAGTATTACTTTCTCTTCTCATTCAAAGTTAAAATTTAGACTTTTTTTGGGGGGGGAACAAAACAAAAAAAAAAAAAAGTAGAGAACTCAAAATAAATAACGAGGGGCAGAAATTTAGGACATGAGAGTAGTAGACTGCTCTTTGACGAAGACAAAAGAACTTAAGTTCGTTAATATTCCGTACGTCTTCCATCCAGGAGCCATCTTATCGAAGTACCAAATTCCGCTCCAACAAACACTGACAATCATGACAAAAATATATATTAATATTATTTATATATATACACTCTGACATTTAGATTTTCGCAAACACTCTGTTCACCATGTCAAAGTTTCCTCCATTCTACTCTACTACCAATTTTCTCCCCCCAACAAATTTTGGGAAAAGCAAAAAGAAAAAGAGCAAATTGTTCAAATCAGTTCCTTGTTTCTTTTGATACCATTTTTACATATATTCAATGATCGAGGAACAACCTAAGCAATCAGTAGGCACTCAAACAATGCTGCACATGAGTTATCCTTAAAGTGAGGCAGGGATGATTAACTTATTTCAGGTTCCTCTAACCTTTGACAATACTCTTACTCTGTTAGTTTGGGAAGTAATTATAAGATGACTTTTTACTTATTTCATGTACTGATTGTAAGTTTTATATTACTTTTTGTCTTAGTTTTGTTTTAAATAATCTAACTTTTGATTTTTTGTCTCACATTACATAAATAAGTTACCGAAAATAAGAAATTCTTAAATAGACATATTCTTTTAATCTTTCTTTTTGGTGCTCGATAATGAATATCTTTTTCAACAATTAATCAACGGAGACAGCTACAAATGCCCATTCAGAGCAATACTTGTTAGAGCTTAGTCATGACAAAGCCCAAAGTTATAACATCACCATCCACAAGAAAACTCACTCATCATTGAGTTTGTAGTGCATATAATCTGGTCCACGATCTATATAAGCTATACCTTCATATAATCCTCTCAAACCCTAAGGTAAGCTGAACACCTATTAACTATGATCACATCTAGAAGAAAGCTAATCAGGCGAGTGGTATCCTTCAAGTCATTTTTTTCTGCAACATATTTACCAATACAGAGCAATGCTAAGGACAACTATTTTCACAATAGATGAATGCTGAGTAAGGACACCCTTACCAATCAATAATCACCTACCATACCCACCACTACCACCACGGGCAGTGGTTCAGTGGTCACCAGGTTCACTCCAAAGAGTTTAACAGGCACTAGGTCCTGGGTTTTACTCTTGCAATGGGAATCACCTATGGATTATTTGTAAAACCCTAGCTTAGTGCCATTGGTGTCCTAGTGAGGCCAAGTTAGCTATGGCTCAACACTCAGTAGGTAGGATGTGATTATGACAACCTTCAAAAACCTACCTTTTTTTTTATTCATTTAAAAAAATCACCTCCCACGTCCCACCCCTAATTTCAGAAAACCATAATAATAAATAAATAAAGAGATATAGTTGATCATATGATACTGTGCGTGTTCAAATCCCATGCATAACACAATAAACAGTTTGACGGTCATCTTTTGCGATACAGCATTAGAAGCTAATGATGCGATAAACTCCAATTGTATTGCCCAAAAACATGTTACATGTTAACACATTGCCATTTACAAGGCTCTCTTCAGCCTAAAAATCAAAAGCAAAGGCTCTCTTCAGCCTAAAAATCAAAAGCAAACATGCAACTGCTGCTGATATCCAAAAACAATTTTAAACAACAAAATATATTGACGTATAAACATCAGCTGAGATGCATTTAAACGTGTGCTTTTCCTATTTCTTTTCCCTTCTTACATTACAACAAACCTACTTATGCTTTCCAATATATGTTCATCTCAGAGAGTGTGTTTCAGAGTTCCAATGAAAGGGTTTGGGCCCTTGAGAAGTGCCTGAGCTTGAAGAAGACTGCATAAAAGAACTTGGAGAAACATCTCTACATTCTGGCTGTTGGTTGTACCGCATCATCTTCAGAACGGAAGCATCATCATGCAAGGAGAAGGGTGAACTGTCAAATGAAACAGAGTGGTATGAGATTCATTACCAAGAACAACATTAAATTCTCCTCATAATGAGGCAAATTACTTGTACCTATTAAAGTCAAAGTGCACCAATTGCATGTCTTCAGAAATCTCTATCTCAACCGTAGCATGAGGGGTTGTCTAGAGAGAGAAAGAGAGGTTACAATTAGGTAATGCACTACCCACATAAACAGAAACTGACAACTAGAATGTATTTCATAATTCCAAACCACTAACGTAACTTTTCCTACTTGCATTTTAACAAGATAAAAGGTTTTCAGAAAATTTTGATTTTTTTTTTTTCAAGTAGAATAAAACTTTCAGTTATCTTCAGTAGTTATTGAAGGGGCTACTTAGCAAAAGAAATTATTAAAGGGGCAGAGAATAGGGGCTTATATTTAAACTTTTTCATTACAATATAAAAAAAAGCTTGTATGTTTTTAGCAGAAAACATTAGGGATTTCTAAGCTCTAAAGAAGATTGCATTAACAATGTAAGCATAAGTTTCCAGTTCATCCTAATCATAAACAAGATAAATAGTTTCAGAAATAGAATAAGGTGGAAATGCAGAACAGAACAGCAATAATGTTTCAAATTTCAACTAATGCAAAACAAACAAACTTATTTATTAAAACAAAACAAACATATAGATTGAACGAAAATATATACTTGAACCAGTAGAAAAGGCAAAGAAAATCTTCCTTCTGGAGAGGCACTTCCACACTCAAGTAACTGACGATTGCGTGCCATCAAATTCTGGAGACCTACAATCTTTTTTTTTCCCACAAAACGGTTGAGAACACACACACACAAAAAAGGTATAATAATTTCACTAACAAGAATTTAAAAATAAAAATCATTTCATTAAAAGAATTGAGAACATGGAAAGCAGAGTAATAAATAAGTATAAACTGTCCTCATTCTAACTTTTCTTTGTTTGTATATGCAGTAAGTATTAAACCCTTGAGCCTACCAGTCTCATCCAAATGCCATGAATATATCCTGTTGATTCAAAAATATTGGTGTATATAATCCTAACTAATTGAAATTTCTGAAATATGGAAAATAGGTCGTATAACATGACATGAATGTAGGAATAGTTTATGAATCATGTGGAGTATACTATTGTCAAGTTTCAACTTCATTATATCTTTTATGTAAAGTAAAAGGAGTATCTATTTGCTAAAAACTGAAGCCCTATTTACATGCCATCATTCCACATAATACTTAGCTTGTGGAATTTAATAATTATTTCTATACATTTTTTCATTGGTAAGTTACAAATGCAGTAATAGGTCTAGAACCATTGACCTCACCCCCCCCCCCCCAATAACTTATAAGCGGAGGAAATTCTAAAAGGTTACTCCAATGACGGATTTTCTTATAATGTTTGTATAAGATTAAAATGCACAAGAAACAAACTACGGACATCAATTAAATGCTCCCAGTTTGACACATAGACCTACTTACCCATTTACCTTTTGGAGAAAGAAATATCAACACCCAAAATGATCTTTGCCAATATCATGTACATGATTAGCATAAAAATGAGGATCTTATACCATGGTTTTAAAAACTTCAAATACAAAGAATAAGCTGTAACTTTGAGAGCTACAATATTTCTACTTATTTAGCATTAATTAGACACACTGTTGACAGCATTAAGCATATTAATGATCTGGTATTATCACAAATACTCAATAAATTAATCAGAGATGATGACAAAAATCACATGATAGATTTAAGCTACATGGGAAGACAAAGAGGACTGTTAAAACTATTAACTGATATGTAGAATTGAGAATGTTCAATACAGATACCAATCTCACTTAAAAGAATACATAAAACACTGGTGTGGAGTTGCAGACTGCACCTAGGTAACAGTAAAATGATTATTCTTCAAATAATTTTTTTTAGTTTTAAAAATCTAACATAATCATCAAATGGCAAATTTATAAAGCATCATCACATAACATTACCTGTTCTTCTATATCTTTCATGTAGGCTACTTTTTTTCCAATCCTATTCATCATCTCAGCATGCAATGCCTGCATAGAAACAGCAACAAAATTAACAGAGTCAGATTATTTAAATATTCTGGGATTCATTAGTGTGTTCATGTGCATGTGTGTGTGTGTGTGTGTGTATGAGAGAGAGAGAGAGAGAGAGAGAGAGAGAGGTCCCATGAATTTTGTAGTGTAATTTAAGTAAATAAAAAATGAGGTTGCTTACCAACCTTAAGCTCTTCCAAATCCTTCATATTTGTTTCTGGGAGTCCCTTCCACCAGATTTCCTTTTTGTCTCTGGCAATGATATCCATCGCCATAAGAACATTTAGTGCATCATATACCCGTCGTCTTATATTCTTCTCATCAGACTGATTAACCAAAATGTCATTTCACAACATAATAAAGTAGCTTGAAGCAAAAAGAAAATGTTTAATTATTGAGTTGAACTGAACCTCCAAAGGCACTACTGTATCACTATGTGTTCCAGCAAAATCTGCAATTATTTCATCTGCAACCTGGACCTCATCAACCAATCCACCAAATTTAAAAATTAAAAGTACACAAGGTAATCAATCAGAAAAGGCAAAGACTCTTCTACGAGTCCCAGTGAAAATATATGAACAACCATTGTTGGACTCATATTGGGGGGGGTGCTTATTTAGTGAAGTGGAAGATATCGTTCCCCATAAGTACATTTTCTTTTTTCTTTTTGCTTGGACCCTATAAGGCCAATTGCATGATCTATAGATAAACCTGAAATTAAGCCCTGTGTACTTAAGAAATAAAGTGACAGATTATTTTCCATGATGCATTACCCAACGATTTTAAGAAAAACAACATAGCATGTTCCACAATCGTAGACCACCAAAAGGAATGACTTATGCTATGATATTACTTAAGATTCTAGTCAAATAGAAAAATCTAGCTTTCGACCTGAAATTTCACTTTATTTGCATAATATTTTTTATTGGTAAGTTATTCATGCGCTCAATGGGTCTAGAACCCATGACTTACCCTCCATCCCATTCTTATGGAAGGAGGAAATGCCATTTCAGATAAATTTATTGGCTTCGAAATTGCACAATATACAACATTAAACTATGGCTTCTCAAATCTCAATAGATTGCTCAAGTTGAGTAAGCATGATTTTTATTTGGAAGGTCAAAGTGAAATCCCAAAATCACCATTGAAGTAAATGTAAAATATTCGTGATCAGAAAAAATGCCAAAAAAACTTATTTAATTTGATCAAGGAGACAATTAGCACAGAGGGAGCTCTTGATTCTCTTCCAAAAAGCTTCTTCACTAAAACAATCTTCACATTTTCAATCAAAACATAAAATATACCTGATTATATGTAGTCCTAACCTTGCTCTGCAACTTCTGACAAACTGAGAAAAAGAACAAAAACAAATTGTTTAAATGGCAAAGAATTACCAGTCGTACTATTGACAATCATTAAACCATGAACAAACCATTCAGGCTTCAACATCCCTACGGTTGGTAGATTTCATGATTGAACTGAGAAAATATGCTAAAGCACAAATTTAAGAAAGACAGGTTGCAGTAAATCAATTTAGGTTGTACACACCTATAACACTGAACTGGCGCAGTCCTCCACCAATAATTCTTGATTCCCTTTTCTTCTTTGCTGCTCTATTTATTTATATATTTTTTTTTTTTGGTAAAAAGAAAGAACACAATCAAAATTGAGAAGCCTAAAGAACCAGCTCTCTATAGTCTAAAAGTGCCAATTATTGCTTCCCATAAAAATTCTTATATAAAAATACTGTAACACAGTAACTTCTGTTCAGCTGCTAACATATTGGTACTAAGAAAAATGAAAAGCATGACACATAAGAAACTTTTAATCACCTTTCAACAACTGCATTGCAGGCATTCTCCTGATGGGAAGCCGTATGGTTCATTCCATGGTTACTTTGGCAAGAAGCTCCAACATTAATAATCTTTGTTGGAGCCCCACCTGGAACCCCTCCACTAGACATTTTCTGATTCGAACCACCAAAAATATATGTCAAGTACCTGTAGTCCATCAAATCTAGAAGATAATTCCCTCACATAATATTCTTAATTTCCTAGGAAGTATGCTGTAAGCTAAAAAAAACTATAAAACTAAAAAAACTAAAAGCTGACAAAGATTATACGAAATTCAAAAATTAAAAAAAAAATATATTAATTAGTAAAGAATTTATAATTATATCCTAAAGCAAAAACAGATTATAGGAATGAAAATCATCTATACTATCCTTCTACAGCTTTTTGTTTGGTTTTCACAAAGGTAAGTTAATATTACTCAGAATAGGCCAATATTACTTTCACTGGCAGATGCCATGTCTTTTATTCCTGGTGCATCTCATAACAAGTCTCAAAACTTAAACTGTCAAAAAACAAAACTTCTAGTTAAAAATTTAAGCCTCAGAGCTTCTTTGATATGTTAACATCCCATAAAGGAAAAGGTCACTTAGAAATATGCAAAATCACAATTTTCAAATGATCCACATTGAATTCAATTCATTTCAAAAAATCTATTTGCCACCAAACCTTCCAAAAACAATCCGAAAGTCAATATAGACTATAGAGCAAATAATGCTACAATTTAAACCTCCAAAGTTGTCTCTAGCCTTACATAGAGGAAAGACCACTCGTCTCTACTTAAGTTTAGGGCCTACATTTAGATGTATAGGAAACAACAAACTTCTGCACATTAAAGTGAGCAGGAAAAATGTGACTTCTTTGGATTTTCTCTTCAAAACTAAAAGAGTTTATGTAAGGCCTTGTTAAACCAATGTACCCAATGTGACATTTACATTGGGACCAAATTTGCCCAATGAATTAGTCTTTCCCTTCCCTTCACCATGCTATTATTCTACTCAAATTTTCCACTATGGGCAAAACTTACATACAGTTCCTTAGGTGTTGCATCTTCGGCACGCCAATTAAATTCAATCATTTGGTTGTATGGACCACGTAGAGTGAAAAAAGTCACATTGGGGACATCGGTTTACATTTACAGAGGCCCTAAACAAACTCTTTTTGGTTTAGAAGAGAAATTCCAAACAAGCCACATTTTCAACACCCTCTTTCTTTAACGTGCAAACAGCACAAGTCCTACAGTAATGGCTGATCTTCATTTGTAAACATCAAGAAACCATTGCCAAACTCTAAACTTAAAAAAATAATAAATAAATAAAAATGAAAATTTAAAATGAACCCCATTTGTCCACCACGCTAATATCTCCTCAGCCTCAGACATTTCCAGACCCAAAACCATGAAAAGCAAAAAAAGATCAAATTTTTTTCACTACCCTATTGGCAAGTTTTCGAACCAAAACAAATGCCCAAATATCGAACAGAGACAAAAACAGAGCAGAGACAACTCTGTACTAGGAAATTCCGAAATTTGAGGAATTAAAACCTTCGAAAGGGACAACCTAACATAAGACAAACATCCATGAATATAATGCTTTATAATAATAATAATAATAATAATAAAAAAGGAACATAGAGAAAAAGAGTGAGGTACCTGAAGTGAAGATCGACTTGTTTGTTATCAAGAAAGAGAAAGAACCCTAGAAGTAGAAACGTTACAGAGAGAACTATTCTCAAAGTTCAATGATCCGCCAGAAGTGTTTCGATTCAAATAACCTTGTGCCTTAAGTACATGACCAAATCACCACCCTTGGGTCTCTAAAGCTTTCATACACGTGCTGAGTTTTAATTGGGGGGAAAGTTAAATTTCATTATAAACTTCTTCTTTTTTCTTTTTTCTTTTTTTTAAGAAACAACTCAAACAAGTTCATTGTAAAAATTGAATTCGAAAAGGTGTGGTTAGAAGGATAATTTAATTTATCTAAAATTCAAATTATTAAATTTGAAGAAATTCAAAATTATTTTTATCTTATTAAGACATGTTACAAATTTTATTATACAAAATTTAAAAAGTGGTATGGTGATAAATGTGATGTGTGGGCTTCAATCACCTAGTAAACAAATATTTGAAACATTTTTTTTTTTGGGTAAATTGTGATACATCAATTTTTTTTTACACCTCGTTTGTTTTGATGTAAAATATTTTTAAATGTAAAAAATTTTACTATGAAGACATTTTTAAGTGTTTGGAATGACAAAATATACGAATATGCAAACCACCACCAACCATCCCCAAATGAGCATAAACCACCACCAACCACCCCCAAAACTAGATATGGAAGAGAGAAAAAAGATAGCCATCACCTAAAAATCTAAGCATGCACGCCGGATCTTCCCCTCAAGATTTTAACTTCATTCTTGATAGGGTTAAAAATAAGTTAGCGGGGTGGAAAGCTAACTTGCTCTCTTTGGCTAGAAGGGCAGTCCTTATTCAAGCTTCTTCGGCGGCTATCCCTGCATATGTCATGCAGTGTACACACATTCCGAACAAAATCTTTGAGGGAGTTGATCGAGTGAATATAAATTTTCTTTGGGGGTCGTCGGAGTCGTCTAAGAAAATTCATTGGGTTGGGTGGCAAAAGGTTACGAAACCAAAGGAGAAGGGTGGTCTTGGTTTGCAAACTGCTAAGGGCAGAAACACTGCTTTGCTTCCCAAGCTTAACTGGAGGTTGTATGTTGAAAAAGAAGCATTATGGACCCAAGTTCTAAGGAAAAAGTACTGCAATCAGAGGAGGACCAGCTCTGCTAATGCAGATAGGCTGCCATGTTAGCAAATTTGGAAAGCTGTTAAGATAGGGAGGGGTACTTTCAATGAGGGTAGCATGTGGACGGTTGGAAGGGATAGTAATCTCAGTTTTTGGTGGGACAATTGGACGGGTAAGGGGTCTCTCCGCTGTATGATACAAGGTCCTCTAATCCAAGGAGCTGATCAATGGAAGGTATGTGATTTACTTTCAGATTTTAGTTGGGATTGGGGGCGGATTCCTTTTGATCTCCCTTTTAAGGTGAAGGCCATAATCCAAGCCATTCCCATTCCTATCACGAGTAGAGGTCAAGATAGGCTTGCTTGGTCAGGTAATCCAAGGGGCACATTCGATCTTCGGAGTGCCTATTCTATTGCCACGGCTGATGTAGATACTCCTCTTTTCAGTTCTGGGTGGATTTGGAAGCTTGAAACACTGCCCAAGATCAAAACTTTCCTTTGGATGTGCCAACATAATAGCATAGGTGTTAGGAGTTGCCTTGCTAAGAGAGGGGTGGCAATTGAAGACTTATGTCCAATCTACCAAAGGGTGCCGGAATCAATTATTCATGCTACTAGAGATTGTGAATGGGTTAAGGGAATTTGGATGCAGCTAGGTGTGTGTGCTTCTAACCAGGATTTTTGGATGAGTAATCTTCAAGACTGGATCAACCTTAATGGGAAAACCAATTGCAGCCGTGCCCAAGAGAAACCCCCTTGGAAAATTACTTTTTCTTTTGCTATGTGGTGCTTATGGAAAAACTGGAACATGGTTGTCTTTCATGGGAAAAGGGTGAACCAAAATCTGCCAAAGGAGATAATGGACCAAGTATTAGAGTTTATCTACTGTGTGCAATCTCCCAGGAGTCTGAATCACAAAATCAGTAGGAACCTTCGTTGGGAAAGGCCTCCAACAGGCTGGAAGAAACTTAATACAGATGGATCATGCTTGGGAGGGTTGGATAGAGCTGGTTGTGGTGGCCTAGTAAGGGATGAGTAGGGAGAATGGGTTGCGGGCTTTACAAGACACATTGGCTCAACGAGTAGCTTCGTAGTAGAATTATGGGGGCTGAGAGAGGGCCTTCTACTTTGCTGTAATTTAAACATTGAATCCCTTATGGTTGAATTGGATGCTCAAGTTGTGGTGGATGTATTGAAGAACAATGCTTATGAAAATAACGTTGTTTCTCCCATTTTGGATGACTGTAGACACTTGGCAACGCGGTTCCATCAGATTCAGTTTACCCATTGTTATCGTCAAGTCAACCAGTGTGCGAATTTGCTTGCTAGAATGGGTGCCGCTCAGGAGCTTGATTTTATTTCCTTTGTAAGTCCACCTGTGGACATTTGCAATGCTTTTGAGGATGACTTGAATGGTGTTTATTGCAATAGGATGTGAGTTGTTACTGCTGTAAGTGTTTAGTTTTGTTTAATGCATCGTCTGTTTACCAAAAATAAAAAAATCTAAGCATAAAAATCACCAGCAATCCATAATATATGAACATTAAACCACCAAATCAGCACAAATTCAACTAAACCATTCCAATAACCACCAAAAAGAAAGCCAAAAAAACTCACAAACTCATATTGAAAACACAAAAACCCACAAAGCCAAAAACTAAAATCAAAACTTAAGAACCTCTAGTGGTAATGTGATCGAAAAAGGGTGAGATGAAAGGAGCACACCATCTCTAGTGGCAATGGTGACATTTGGGGTTTAGAGGAGCTCAGCGATGGTGGAGATGGAAGCCACCACCACAATGGTGGCCACAAGAGGCCTCGAGCGGTGATGCAAGGTCGGCTATGGGGGTCATGGTTGATGAGAAGTTGGGGAAAGGGAGAGTATCGTGGTTGATGAGGAGTTAGGGAGGTGGAGAAGCAACTGAGCGTGAGATGTAAAATGTTTTACACTTGTTTTAAGTGTAAAATATTTTACTTCTTCTTGCCTTAATTTTCAATTTGACTGTAAAATGTTTTACGTTTAACAAGATTTTACAACAAAACAAACACGGTAAAATATTTTCTTTATATCGAAACACACAGAGCATAAATTTGAAATCAAATTTAATATTTATTTTAATTATTTTAATCATCTATCATAATTTTATATTTTAATATATTAAAAATCGCACGCTACATATTGTTCTTACATCAAGTGACTTAATATATGTATGTATTATGATAATTAATTTAGAATTTTAAGTAGCTTATGATAGTTTTGATATTATTTTTATGATATACTTTTTCTTTCACATAAAATTTATTATAAATTCATGCATTGTATGGATATATTACCAGTATATATATACAATTTTTTTTTTTTTATCATTTTTTTCCTAAACCTTTGTCCCATTTTTTAAAATGATCCATAACCTTTCAAATGTGTCACTATAATCATTAATCTTTTTTTTTTTTTTGTTCAAAATAATTATTGTCTGTACTTGAACGGAAAAGCCTAATGCGCCAAATAGTGAGATTAAGTGTGATGTAGGCTTTATAATTATTTTTTAAATCCAAAAAAAAAATCTTAGAAGGTCTAAAAGTCAATCAACATTCTCTATCTCAGTTTTATACAATTCTTTTAATATTCGCTTTCTTAAAAGAAAAAGAAAAAAAAAGGGTTATGGCCTTATGGGTGTTTTTAGGATTAGAATTTAGCCGTGAAAATTTAAATGGGAGAAGTTATATTCATAGTCTCCCACATTGAATTTAAAAGTTTTGTGCATTTGATTCTCTATTTGTGAGATAATGATACTCGAGTGCAAACTGAAATCTCTAATCTCCAGTCTAAAACGAAACAAACTCAATTACTCGGTTGGTGAGGATGAAGATAACTTAGTTGTGACTCAGAAGAAGAGGAAAACTAAGGGGTTGTTTGGATTTGTAGGTTTCCATTACTCATCCCCCTATTGCCATCCCTCATCACCCAAAATAAGTGGGTCCCACAGAGAAGGTGCTTGTTTGGATGGGTTTTGGGGTTTTGTTTAAATCACTCAATTCTCACCACTCAGTTCTCACCAAACCGGGTAATGAGTTACTGAAAACAAAAACAAATTTTAGGTGTTTTTGAGTTACAAAAATAGCATAATGGGTGGTAATTTCGTAAATACCCTCACATTAGCAGGCCCTATGGTCAGAGAAGAGTCAAATCCACAGCTCCTTTTTGTACTCCCCACCAACGGCTCTAATGAGCATTTGCTTCCACAACTACAACCCCATCTACACAACCACATCACTACACTGAGTATACTCCCATCTTTCTTCACTTCCTCAGAGTGTAGGTCCCACATTTTTGAGTTTTTGGATTTGAAAAAATAACCGGGTTTAAGCGATATTTGGAGATTTTTAAGTAATAGAAAATGAGTTATCGGGTGATGAGTAATGAGTGATGATATTTTTCCACCCAAACAAGGCCTAACTAACTAACAACAACAAAAATAACAATGGATATATCATATAACCCTCTAAATCTTTTGGGTGATGTCGCAACTGACATAATTCCTATGAGCTTCCGCTTGTTTTTGCTTTTATTTTTTATTTTTGATAAAGGCCATGCTGGCTCCCCATGAATCTCATCTAACAACATCCATTGGATTTTTTTTTTTTAATAGTTTGAGAAGGAATGGCATGTATCCGGAACACAAGATTTTTTTTCCCCTGGTATAATAACTGATGGGAGTGACGAGGTTACATTCCCTTAACGAAGTCAACACTAATGACGAGGTCATCCCTATTGACGAGGAAATCAGTCATCATTGACGAGGGCAAGAAAATCATTCAATGAAACCAGCCAGTGACTTGAGCAGTTACGAAACCAGCCAAGCAGACCGTTGGGAGCCTATTAAAAGCCCCATTATTGGGCAGGAGGCGTTACTAAGAAAGGCATTAACACCCCAACGGCTAGCAACCAAAATCACATATATAAAGTCCTCACATTGTCAGTAGAAGGTACATACATTCACACTCTAAGAAAGTATTCATCATTATCTTGTTCTTCCATTTTCATTTCACAAAGTGTTTTTCTGTTCTAACTTTGGCATCGGAGGTGTTGTGGCAGGTACCACACCGGTGACCCTCATAGAGGATACATTCGCGTTGATAAAGAGTTCTATCTGCCCACCTTGACTGACGAATTCACGTTTCATCAGTTTGGCGCCGCCTGTGGGGAACGACATTTTCAAATTCAGATTTGAGAACGTAATTTCCATCAACCTTTTACATTAAGATGGAACCCAATCCAGATTCCGCAGCCTTGGCCCAGCAAGTTCAAGCTCTTACGGCCACCATTGAAGAACTCACCAAGCAAAACCAAGAAATAAAGCTACGACTCCAACAGGTCCAACAGGCCCAACAGGAAGAGATCAGGTCCAAAGGTAACCCGGAGGGAGAAGGGGATAGCCACAAGAGGAATACTTATTAGAGGCCAATCACTCCGGACGAGCAGAATTCAGATTTCTTTCGAGAAATGAGGAAGGAGATGGACGAACTAAGGAACGCCATTAAGGAGAAGATGGATCGGAGCGTAGATAGGATGGTAAGGGCCACAGATTCGCCTTTCACCACGGTGGTGCTTGAATGCCCTGTGCCGTCGAAGTTTCACTTACCTCAACTTGAGCCGTTCAACGGACTCAGAAACCCTCAAGATCATCTTAATACCTTCAAGATGACTTTAGGTCTTCAACAGCCACCTGACGAGATACTATGTCGTTCCTTTCCCACCACTCTCAAAGGAGCCGCACAAGAATGGTTCACGAAGTTGCCGACCTCATCCGTAGACAACTTCGAGCAATTAAGTAATGCCTTCTTGCACCATTTCATAGGGGGGCAACGTCCAAAGAGGTCGGCAGACTACTTGCTCACCATTAGACAAG
The DNA here is from genome assembly GCF_001633185.2 of Quercus lobata. Lineage (NCBI taxonomy): Eukaryota > Viridiplantae > Streptophyta > Magnoliopsida > Fagales > Fagaceae > Quercus > Quercus lobata. Next base: position 48,007,371 of record NC_044910.1, on the reverse strand, counting down.
GAGAGAAGGAAACTCTGAGGTTGTACGTCAAACGCTTCACCCGGGAGACTCTGGAGGTAGACGAAGCAGATGACAAGGTGCAGTTGACGACCTTCAAAGCGGGACTGAGGTCCAGAGATCCCGTGGCCTCCCTCGCAAAGAATCCACCAAAGACGATGGCAAAAATGCTCCTGAAAGCACAGAAGTACATGAATGCTAAAGACGCTTTAACAGCCATAAAGGACGCAGAGAAGCTAGGAGACAAGGCAAAGAAAGAAGATGACCGTAGGGGTCAAAAGAGAGAGCGACCAGACCGTCGGAACAATGACGGTAATAGGAGGAAAGACGATAAAAGTCCTCGGATGGTAAGATTTACTCCTATGGTTATGCCTGTTGACAAAATTTTAACGCAGATCAAGGACGAGCATTATCTCAAATGGCCCAGACCATTGCACTCATCCCCTAATGTCCGTGATAAGAACAAGTATTGCTGGTTCCACAAAGATCACGGCCACAACACAGAAGATTGTAGAGACCTAAAGGAGCAGATAAAGGAGTTGATACGGAAAGGAAAATTATAAAAATATGTGAAGAAGGGAGAATATAGTAAGTTCAGGGATGATAATAAGAGCCAACATGAGTCCTTTTCCCGGGATGACGACCGTCCATCCCAACCTCCGCACAAGGTGATCGGGGAGATAAAGACGATTACAGGAGGGCCATTTTCAGGAGGATCATTTAAATCCCTCAAGAAGGCATACCAGAGGCAGGTAAATAGCGTCCACACTATACCTGCATCTAAGCAACGACGAACAGATCGCGACATGTCCTTCAATGAAGGAGACGCCATGGGAGTGAAGCAACCCCACAATGATCCTTTGGTCATAATGCTGAATATAGAATGATTCAATACCAAGAGAATCCTCGTCGACAAGGCAGCTCTGCAAACATCATCTACCTCCTTGTCTTCTAGCAGCTGAGGCTAGATCTAAGGAGACTGTGCCCCTTTGACTCCCCACTCGTCAGCTTCAGCGAAGACGGGGTATACCCCAAGAGTATAGTAACATTGACAGTGACGGTGGGGGCCTACCCGGTGCAGTTGACCCGTCAGCTAGACTTCTTAGTGGTAGACTGCCCCTCATCCTACAATGTCATCATTGGCAGGCCCACGCTCAACAAATGGAAAGCGACCACATCAACCTACTGTTTGAAGGTGAAATTCCCAACAGATAATGGTGTCGGTGAAATAAAAAGAGATCAAGTCCTGACTAGAGAATGTTATCAAGTCGTCCTGGCTGCAAAGGAGAACCACACATGGGTGATTGAAGAGAAGGATGAAGACAAAATGAAAGCCCTGGAAACAGTGGAACTGACTGAAGGAGAAGCGAAAAGGACGACAAAGATAGAAACGACACTGAGCCCTGAGATAAGAACCAAGCTTATCCAATTCCTTAAAGAGAATATAGATGTCTATGCATGGAGCCACGAGGACATGCCGGGTATAGCTCCAAGAGTCATCCAGCATAAGTTGAATGTGGATCCGGAGTAGAAACCCGTCCAGCAAAGGCGAAGAGTCTTCGCCCTAGAGTGAGATTAAGCAGTTACTGACGAAGTTACCAAATTATTAGTGCAGGGTTCATCCGGGAAATGTACTATCCTGAGTGGCTCGCGAACGTCGTCCTAGTTGACTCGTCAGCTAGACTTCTTAGTGGTAGACTGCCCCTCATCCTACAATGTCATCATTGGCAGGCCCACGCTCAACAAATGGAAAGCGACCACATCAACCTACTGTTTGAAGGTGAAATTCCCAACAGATAATGGTGTCGGCGAAATAAAAAGAGATCAAGTCCTGACTAGAGAATGTTATCAAGTCGTCCTGGCTGCAAAGGAGAACCACACATGGGTGATTGAAGAGAAGGATGAAGACAAAATGAAAGCCCTGGAAACAGTGGAACTGACTGAAGGAGAAGCGAAAAGGACGACAAAGATAGAAACGACACTGAGCCCTGAGATAAGAACCAAGCTTATCCAATTCCTTAAAGAGAATATAGATGTCTATGCATGGAGCCACGAGGACATGCCGGGTATAGCTCCAAGAGTCATCCAGCATAAGTTGAATGTGGATCCGGAGTAGAAACCCGTCCAGCAAAGGCGAAGAGTCTTCGCCCCAGAGCGAGATTAAGCAGTTACTGACGAAGTTACCAAATTATTAGTGCAGGGTTCATCCGGGAAATGTACTATCCTGAGTGGCTCGCGAACGTCGTCCTAGTGAAGAAAGCAACTGGAAAATGGAGAATGTGTGTAAACTTCACAGACCTGAACAAGGCGTGCCCAAAGGGCAGCTTCCGTTTACCGAGAATAGACCAGCTTGTGGACTCTACAACCGGGCACAAGTTACTAACGTTCATAGACGCTTTTTCGGGATATAACCAAATAAGGATGGCTGAGAAAGACTAGGAGAAGACCGCCTTCATCACGAGCCAATGACTCTACTGTTACAAGGTCATGCCTTTTGGATTAAAAAATGCCGGAGCCACATATCAGAGGTTGGTGAACAAAATGTTCGGCCAACAGATTGGAAGGAACATGGAAGTATACGTGGACGATATGCTCGTCAAGAGTAAGGAAGAGCTCACACACCTGGATGACCTGAAGAAAACATTTGCCACCCTCAAAAAATATCAGATGAGGTTGAATCCAAGTAAGTGTGTTTTTGGGGTAGTTTCAAGGAAGTTCTTGGGATTCATGGTGTCACAAAGAGGAATAGAAGCAAACCCAGAGAAAGTGCAAGCTATAATCAACATGGCGTCACCCAGGACCATCAAGGAAGTTCAGAAACTCACAGGAAGGATAGCAGCCTTGAACAGGTTCGTCTCCAGAGCTACAGACAAGTGCCTACCCTTTTTCAAGACCTTGAAGCAGGCTTTCGCCTGGACCGACGAGTGTGAAGCAGCGTTCCAGGAACTAAAATATTACCTAAGTAGTCCACCCCTCTTAAGCCCGTCTAAAGAAGGGAAAGACCTATAATTATACCTGGCAGTGTCCGCTTCAGCAATGAGTGTAGCATTGATTAGAAAAGAAGGCACGAAGCAGCTCCCAGTTTACTACGTCAGCCAGGCCTTCCAAGAGGCTAAGTCCAGGTATCCACGGATTGAAAAGATCGCGTTTGCATTAATAGTAGCCTCGCGCAAGCTAAGACAATACTTTCAGGCAAACCCCATCCTCGTAATGACGAACCAACCAATCAAGAAATCAATGAACAAACCTGAGGCAGCCGGAAGAATGGTCCAGTGGGCAATTGAACTTAGTCAATTCGACATCGAGTACCATCCCAGAACAGCAATCAAGGCGCAAGCTCTAGCGGACTTCATCGCAGAGTTCACACCTCCAGACGAAGACAGCCTTATCGACATAGTTGAGAGATGGACAATACAAACTGATGGTTCGTCAGCCCAAAGGAGGGGGGGGAGTAGGGGTCGTCATAACCACCCCTGACGGAGAGATGCTCAAATATGGGTTCAACTGAAATTTTCAGCTACTAACAACAAAGCTGAATACGAGGGGATACTGACGGGATTGAGGCTTGGTAAGGCATTTGGAACTAAGAACCTGTTAATCCAAAATGATTCAAAGCTGGTAATCGGGCAGATCAAAGGGGAGTACGAAGCGAAGGAAGAAAGGATGCAGAAATACCTTAGGCTGACGAAACATCTGACTCAGGAGTTCGATAGAGTGGAGTTCGTGTAGATCCCAAGAAGTCAGAATATGGGGACAGACGGAGTCTCGAAGCTAACATCGTCAGAAAAAGAGATTAGCATGGATTTGGCGATGGAAATCCAGAAACACCCCAGTATTGAAGAGATCCCAACATTTTTCATCCAGAGCGCAAACGGTTGGATGACACCCATAATATCTTTCCTTCAGGACGGGCACCTCCCTCAAAACACAGAAGAAGCTAAAAGGATCAAGAAGAGGGCGGCCAGGTTCACGATCCTTAATGACGCCTTATACAAGAGAGGCTTCTCCATGCCTTACTTGAAGTGCGTAGACGAGGAAGAAGCTAGATACATACTGGAAGAGATCTATGCAGGAGTTTGCGGCGACCATGCCGACCTTAGATCCCTGGTAAACAAGGTAATACGAACAGGTTATTTCTGGCCGACTATGCAGGTGGACGCGGTTGAAATCGTCAAGAAGTGTGACAAGTGCCAGTGATACGGGAATATACAACAGCTTCCTGTAGAGAAACTGACGACGAAATCCTCCCCGTGGCCATTTGCACAATGGGGGATCGACATCGTCTGTCCACTACCCCAAGGTAAAGGTCAGGTAAAGTTCCTACTAGTTGCTATTGATTACTTCACAAAATGGATTGAAGCAGAGGCTCTAGCAACGATCATCGAGGCAAGAATTCGGAGCTTTGTGTGGAAGAATATAATCTACAGGTTCGGGATTCCCTTGACGATTATATCAGATAATGGGAGGTAGTTCGACAGCCAAGGTTTCAGAGACTTCTGTTCAAACCTTGGAACCAAGAATCAGTTTTCGTCCCTAGGGCATCCCTAAGCAAACAGACAGACGGAAGCAACGAATCGAACGCTGCTCAAGATTATCAAAACCAAGCTGGACGATGCGAAGGGTGCCTGGCCAGAAGAATTACCTAATGTCCTGTGGGCTTACAGAACCACAGCAAGAAACCCAACAGGAAAGACCCCCTTCAGGCTTACCTATGGCACAGAAGCAGTAATCTCGGTCGAAGCGGGAGTAACAAGCGTCAGACGAGGGACATTCAACGAAGAGTGCAATGACGATGAACTACGACTCAACTTGGACTGTCTGGACGAAGTCAAAGACAATGCCTCCAGCAAGATGACGAAGTACTAGCTGAAGGTGGTCGAATACTACAATAAGAGGGTTAAGCTTAGACGACTGGACATAGGAGACCTCGTCCTGCGCAAGACCACCACAGCAACTAAATACCCTACCCAAGGAAAGCTGGGTCCCACGTGGGAAGGGCCTTACCGAGTCATTCACTACTCAAGACAAGGTAGTTACCACCTGGAAACCATGGACAAACAAAGACTTCCTCAACCATGGAACATTGAGCATTTAAAAAAGTACCACAGTAGATATAACAAATGGATATGTTCATTCTTGAAGTTAATAAAAGAATTATTCCTCTAATGTCTTTATGTAAGCAGGTCTAGTAAATCATAAGGCATATAAAAGCTAAGTAACAAGATTCCGCCTTGACGGATGTAAGTTACTGACGATCCCTCCAACGGGTATAAAGCATATAAAAGCTAAGTAACAAGATTTCGCCTTGACGGATGTAAGTTACTAACGATCCCTCCAACGGGTATAAGGCATATAAAAGCTAAGTGATAAAATTCCGCCAAGACGGATGTAAATCACTGACGACGCCTAAGTGACAAGATTCCTTAAATGGATGTAGGTCACCAAAAAATGGCTAAGTGACAAGATTCCTTAGATAGATGTACGTCACCAAAAAATGGCTAAGTGATAAGATTCCGCTTTGACGGATGTAAGTCACTAACGAAGCCATAAATGCAACAAATATCCCTTGAATGAGTATAAGTCAAGTAATAAGACCCCGCCTTGACGGGAACAAGCCACTGACGCAGGCACAATCCTTTAGCAGGTGCAATTGACAAGATCCCGCTTGACGGATTCTGGCTACCGACGAATCCACACACACAAAAAAAAAAAAAAAAAAGGGGAAAAAGAAAAGGTACAAAAACCTTGCAACAAATCAAAACAAAACTCAGGCTGTATCCAAGCCCTTCTAAATGGTCATGAGTAAGTAACGAGTCATTGACAAATGGAGAGATCACAACTAAGAAATTTATGCTAAGTTCAAGGTATGGATGAACTCAAAACACCACAAACATGTCAGGTACCAACAAAAGCACAATCATTCAAGCAGGTAAGTGTGAAATCATAAAGTCAATTAAAGCCCAAAAACAGCGGGCAATTATCCTTTTTCTTTCTAAAGACCCATAAAACACTGGGCCAAGAAACATTGTTCTCAAAATAGATTAATAAAAAAAAATGCTATCAAAAAGCCCAAAACATAAAGGGCATACACAACGAGATAAAATTTTACACAAGTGTCAGGTCCGAGCATCAGTAGGAACGTCAGCAGAAAGATCGTCAGCAGCAGGAACGTCACCAGATGGGAGGGAATCACCAGGGGCATCACCTTCAGGGGCCGAAGTCTGGGCAGCCTCGTCCACAGCCATCTCTTAATCCACCACTTCAAGGTCCAGGCTCGGCAGGTCAACTCCAGTAGGATGCTTGACAAGGTACCTCCGTAGGAGCTTGAAGCCCTTAAAGTACTAACTGAAGAGCACTGTCGAGTACTCCTCAGTTTGCTGGAAGACTTCAACGAACCTAGCAGCGATGGTTTTAAGCTTTTCTTTGGCCGCCTGAAGCTGGTCGTCCTTCTCAAGTTTTAGCTAATGCTCAACCCTAAGATTGGCATTCAAGGCCTTGACGTTTTCCTACAGAGTGGCAACTTCATCCATTGAATCGATGAGCTTCTTCTTCAATGTGGAGTTCTCCTTCTCCAAAGCCTCCATCTTGGATGCTAGAGACGCCACTTTAGCCTCTTGAGTAAGGCACTCCGAAGCAAGGTGAAGGCTCTCCCCCAACACCTGATGAAGGAAACTAAGTCCGTCAGTAAAAAAAATATATGTAAGGGGAACAAAGAGAATGCAGAAGTGTTTTTACTTGGACGATCCTGTGCACGTGCTGACTCGCAACTACATTAAGGGGCACTCCAAAAAAGACCTTGAGGTCCTCAGCATTCACAACACCGTGTGCCCACTCCACGGCCACACCCTCGTCATCCCAGACGGACGAACCCATTTTCTCCTTCTCCTTACCCGACACTCGTTGCCTTTTGGAGGAAGGGGTAGGGATTTCCTCAACCGAGGTAGCCGGAGAAGCCGTTCGTACGTTCTTAACTCTAGAGACGATGGGAGTGGCGTCTGTAGCTCGGGGAACGGACGGACCCTTCCCCGTGATACGGACCACCTTCTTCCCAATATTCGCCAAAGGTTTGTCCTTCTTGGACCTCATCTTAGCGTACATGTCCTTGTTAAACCTGGTCGTCATTTCTTTATAAAAAATAAAAAATAAAAAAACAAAAAAACAAAAAAAAAAACTCAGAGATCCAAGTACACACGAGAAAATCAATACTGACGAAGTCAATACTTACTCTTCTTTTCCTCAATATTGATGCTGCGCAAGACGTAGGGAGATGGGTCCGGGCCTAAGCAATAGAATGCAAGCGTCCGTGGGTCCACGAGATCCTCCCAACTTTCAATCGTTTTGGCGTATTCTATCGCCTTCTCAATACGACCCTCGTACTTGCTCTTTAACTTGGGGCGTCTTTTAACTGCCAAGAAAAATAACCAAAGGGGTTAAGGACGACCACATATGCAAGATGAAGATTAACAAACAAGGAGAAACATTGACGCACCTAAGTTTGGGGTTCCCCACCGACGGAGTAACCTTGGGATATCACCCCAAGCCTCGCTAGAAGGGGTCTCAAAATCGTCCCCGGACATAAAAAAGAAACGAGACTTCCAGTACCTGAATGACGAGGCTAAACCCTTGACGATTCTAGTCCTCCTCGTCCAAGGGACTAGCTCATAATACCCATACTATTTTGACTCTTTTAGACGATAAAGGTAAACGAACTCACTCACCTTGATCATGTCCTCGTTAGTGGCCAACCATATCTCCATACAGTTGATCACTATCCTCTAGGAATTGGGCATAAGTTGCCTGGGAGTAATACTAAGATAACCCAAAAGCTCCATCACCAACGGATGGACGGGTAGTCTAAGCCCACAAGTGAAAGCAGCTTCGTAGAAGCATACTTCACCAGGGAAGAAGTGGCAGGCCTGATCCTTAGTATCGGGCCGACGAACACGGACCCACGCAGGAAACTGAAATCTATCCTTGAACCTAGCCACGGTGTCAGCGTCCAGCCCACACTCCTCCCCAAGGGCGTAAAAAGCCCTAACCGGACGAGGGACGGAGACGGCCATATCACCCTCCACCGGGCCTTCGCTGGACGACAACCCAGTTTCTAGTTCGCTAGATCTCACCTCCGACATCCTCTTCGTTTCACCCTCAAACCAAGCAAGTGACTGGCCTAATATTGGAGATAGTTCCCCTAAAAGTACACTCAACCCACAACCTTCAAAAATATAGTTCCCAACGAAAGGGAAAAAGTCACCGGAAACACCCAAAGCCGCCCTTAAGCGAGCAAAAAAGAAAGAGACCGAGGGGCAAGCTACCCTAACCTCAGCAGAACTGACCATGAAAAGGGAATACAATCCTAAAAACCCAAAAATCAAACACAAAAAAACAACAAAAGCAAGGGGCAAAAGAAAAATCAGGAACTCATAGGAAGATTATTGAGGAAAGGGGAACATAAGAGGAATAAAAGAGTAGCATACCTTGAAGAGTAAAACGATTAAAGCCAGGAAAATTCGAAGAGAAACGTCGCCGGAGCAAGGTGGGAGCAATCGCAGGAATAAACGAGAAAAATAATACTCAGAGCAAAAATTAAAGTGAAGGAAAAGAAAAGTTTTGAAACCAAAAATCCAAGGAAACTGAAAAATAGCGGGAAACCCAAGGGTCATGCCATTAACGCCCTCAATCAGCACGCGCCATGTGGCCACATTGCGTGTTGCGCCGCCACCATGCATTAAATTTGGAGCAGAACCCCAAGAGTCACAGACAACTCAGGAAAACTTTTTATCTTCTATGGTCCTCATGACACGTCACAGATGACCACAGAACCTAGGGGCCAGCTGATGGGAGTGACGAGGTTACGTTCCCTTGACAAAGTCAACACTAATGACGAGGTCATCCCTATTGACGAGGAAATCAGTCATCACTGACGAGGGCAAGAAAGTCATTCAATGAAGCCAGCCAGTGACTTGAGCAGTTACGAAACCAGCCGAGCAAACCGTTGGGAGCCTATTAAAAGCCCCATTATTGGGTAGAAGGCGTTACTAAGAAAGGCATTAACACCCTAACTGCTAGCAACCAAAATCACATATATAAAGCCCTCACATTGTCAGCAGAAGGTACATACATTCACACTCTAAGAAAGTATCCATCATTATCTTGTTCTTCCATTTTCATTTCACAAAGTGCTTTTCTGTTCTAACTTTGGCATCGGAGGCGTTGTGGCAAGCACCACACCGGTGACCCTCATAGAGGATACATTCGCGTTGATAAGGAGTTCCATCTGCCCACCTTGACTGACGAATTCACGCTTCATCAATAACCATGTGAATTGGTCAGGAGCGCTATGGACGTGTAGGTCTCATCAGCCAAATAATTAATTCAAAACAAAGAATAGGTTCTTTTGCCCGTTGAATCTCTATTGGAAATCATGATTATGCGATCTGTTATCTTAAGAATACACACACACACACACACACACATATGTTTTTGTTAAAGCCACATCAACATAGCATTTTGATCTACTCAACCCATTTGGTCTACTTTGATATATTTTGGTCTAATTTAGTCAAATTTAGTTTATTTCAAGCCTTATTAATTAATTAATTATTTTTTTAGAAACAGCTTTGTATGAATTTTATTTCATAACTAATAAATCGGATACAAAAATATTATTGATGTTAGGAGAAATAAACTTCATCCAGACTAATTAGGGCCTTAAATTGATTCTTTTTGTAAATTGTTTTTTCAGTTTTTTGCTCAAATTTATTTATTTTTCTTAACTTTTAGGTTGAAGAGTATGAAATTATATTCTATTTAGGCACACTCTTTAATTTAATTAGGTTAAAAATAAAAATAAAATAGGTGTTACAAATTAGAGATAAGGGCCTTAAAAAGGCAATAAAATGATAAATATTTACAAGATTATCTTAAAACTCAAGTATCAATAATATAGGTATTATATTTATATTTAGACAGGAAAAAAAAAAGCTACAATTTTAAACTTACATAATAATTTAAACAATGTTATGTTACATGTTGTGGAGTCAGAGAATTTGTGACCCCGACCTACTTTACATTAGGGCCCAAGGCCCGTGCTGAGGAGAGATGTTACCTAGGACATGCAACGAAAGTCCAAATATCCTGGAAATGTGGCCGAGGATGATCCTGTCCTCGGCATCGGATCGTCCTCGGCATCCCAAAACCTAGAAGGGGAGAACGACACGTCATCAAAAACAGCCCCCAAAGTGCTCCTAGAAAAAAGGGCAAATACAGTAGAACATGCACGGGAGTACAGCGTAAGACCGGTTCAAGGAAAAACTGTTACTTCCGCATTGAATGCATCAATAAACGTCCTGGCTGCATTAATAGGGAAACCTAGAAGGGGAGAACGACACGTCATCAAAAACAGCCCCCAAAGTGCTCCCAGAAAAAAGGGCAAATACAGTAGAACATGCACGGGAGTACAGCGTAAGACCGGTTCAAGGAAAAACTGTTACTTCCGCATTGAATGCATCAATAAACGTCCTGGCTACATTAATGGGGAAAGGACCCCTGAACAATATGATTTCGGTTATTGCAACTAACAGAAGGTGGGGGAAGGCGGCTGATGGGACGTGCACTCAAGTAGTTACCTGCCTGACCGACAGATGGAAGGTCAGGATCAAATGAGAGAGGCTATATAATTTAAGAATCTCTCCTTGGTGGGGGGGGGGGGGATCCAACAACCGGAGCCATGCAGGCCGTGTAAAAGAGAAAGTCTTCTTGAATAAATTTAGCTCACTTCTGTGCAAGCATCTTGAACACCATGACCAACGACTGTCCGTTCACCAAGGCCTCGCCTTTTAGCCCACTCTCTACAAATTTATTGTTTAAGCCTTTAACGTACAAACCCAATACGAATTTGGGATCGTTACAATTTGAGTCCTTACACATGTGTTTCATGAAATGAGGGTGTACATTTTCTTTTAAATATTCTTGGATATGTTCATTATAATTATGTAATATATATATATATATATATATATATATATTACTATGTAGTGTTGAATACAAAATACATTATGTGTTCCATTACATTAAACTTATAAAAATAGAAAAATACTTTTAGATAACACATGCACTATTTAACCTATAAATTTTACATTATATTATTATAAAATAATTGTAAGGATAAGGGCCCAGATCATATGTTGTGCCTTGGGCTTTGTCCGAGAACGTTGAATGGTCTGAGGTGGAACAAATAATTATTAGGAGTTCCAATTTAAAGTTTCATTAGTAAGGAACAAATGGAAGGTGGGCCGAGGAGGAGCTCCTCCTCGGATATGATGAATGCAGCTCAAGTATCAATTCCAGCAATTAGAATGACCTTCTAGGAAGCTCCAATGATATAGACGTGCCTCATGAACATACGAGAATGAAGGAAACCCAAAAATATCTAAGGAAAAGCTACTACCACCGCATTAAATGGACTGTAACTACTTTTCTGGCCGTATTTATGTGGAGAAGGCCTCTGAACAATGTTGTCTTAGCTACCACGACTCACAGAAAGCCAAAGAATGTGTCTGATGGGACAGGTACTCAAGTAAGGGATCAGATGATCAACAAGTGTATGATTAAGATCATCTAATAGGTGCTATATAACGTGAAAGACCCTCCATGAGAAGAGGATTGGAAAAATAGAGAAAGAATACTGTAGCAATCTAAATTGTCTTTGTATCCAATTGTGATCAATTTATATAAGTGTGACATCCTCGGACTAAAAGTTCATTGATATCAGAATCTTTTATTTGTGTTTGATTGTCATTTAATTCAGTACTAGCCGTTGTCCAACTCATTAGGGTCTAGTTATTTGACCTTCTCTCTACTAATTTATTATATAGAGCTCATCAGGCTAAGATCCCATACATCTTAGGTTTGGGCCATAAATTGCGTCCTTACAATAATTATATTACATTTTCCCATGCATCGAGTGAGTTTGCGACTACTTCTTAATAAAATTAAAGTGCTTCTGGCATTCCCATCTTAATTTATTACTTGCTTCTTCTATTCTTTTCTTTTTTGGTTAGGTAAAATTACACTTTTTCACATTTATCTTTAATCTCAATTAACCTCTCAAACTATCGAAACACAGAAATATTGATCTTCCAAGGTTATATTTTTGTTTCAGTATTCCCTCTACAGTTGATTTATTAGTGTAAACTGTAAAGTCTAACGAAGAATGTAGGTACTTGAAAATCACGTGGTATCTAAACAATAAAGTGGTATTTTGGTAATTTTGTTACCATTTGAAATTACTAAAATACCCCTTAGGTCTCTTTTCTTATCACCAATCTAAAAGTAACAATTGATGACAACAAACTGGTTTCTCATTAAAATAAATAAAAAATAAAAAAGAAAAGAAAAAAAGATAAAGATGACAACGAACTGCATATTACACCAACGTTGATCCAAAAGGCAAAAGAAGTAAAAAACAGATAGACCCAGTCAAGGAAGCAAACCCAGCAACACTCTCACTCACACGTTTCACAATCAAAGTAGATTATATATACTAAGTTACTAACCCACTTAATCCAAACTAAAAATTACATCATCCCAGATTGCAAAACCGCTCAATAAACTTATTTGATATCTAAGAGAATCCGAAGACAACGGAAATAAATTGATAATTGAATCCAACATCAAAGAAAGAGACTTTTTTTTTTTTTTTTTTTTTTTCCCTCATTAACCAAACAAGCGTCAAGAAATGCCATCCCAAACCTACAACAAATTTTGCCAACAACTTCAATCTCTTCCCTCAATTCCAATTTCCAAGATTCTTAAAATAAATAAATAAATAAAATCCAATTTTCAACAATAAATGAAATAATTTGACATAAATTAAATTCATAAACATTCTAGGGAAAATATGTTCAGATTAGCATATGTTTCTTGGGAAAAATTCTACATTTTCCATCAAACAAAACAAAACCGAAGCAGGCAAAATAAATTCTAAGCATCTAAAAGAAAATTACCTCCTCTTCAACATCATGTTAGAGGTGACGACGAACTCCATGCCAGCAATATTTTTGACAACGAGATTGTTGAAGAGCCGATGAGCCAACAATGAGAGTGACAAAGATGGCATTGGGAAAAATTAAAACGGGAGCAAAGGGTACTTTGGGGTCTCTATAAAGTTCGATGGTTAGAATGGAGGGTTTTGCTTTTGCTTCAGACTTAACCCCAAATTAGATGGTAGGGGGCACATTGTAACGAAACTCTCAAATTAGGGAATTAATAGTACGTTTTGATAATATGGAGGGATAAGTGTAATTAGGATGAAAGATAAGGGTGAAAAAAGAATCATTTTCCCTTTTGTTATTTCTTGTCTTGCTTGAAGTTTTTTTTTTAAAATGATTATGCTTCTTTAATTTTTTCCGATAAAACACTTTCTTAAACCTTATTTAACGAATTTGGTAAGCTGTCAATCGATGTCTCTTAGCCTGAGGTTAATGGGTTTTATTGGTCGACCTAAACTAGATATTGGAGCAAAAAATTCAAACGAATTAATTAAAGTTACACCTAGCTCAGCAAAGTAATCATACTGTCTTGGTAGTTAGTACTGTGATAAAAATAAAAATAAAAAACTCATAGTCACCAAACAGTGGGGGCTACCAGTTTCTAATTAAGGGCTGAATTCCATGTTCAACCTATTTTTCATCTCAAACTATGAATGTAGTCACAATTTTATTCAATGACCAATCCGATTTTGGATCTCTCAAGAAGCAATGCTTTAGCTATACCCAGAAAGGTGTCACACTACAGTAAACAAACAAGATATTAAATTTGCTAATTAATTAAGACATGAACAACAATTTTTAGATTTTAAAAATTGTTGAAAACAAAAATGACAAGGATGTCGAAACACAATGTTTGACATCACTAACCCTATTTGTCTGCCTTGGATTCCCTCATCTTTTTCTCCTTCAAACAACAATACTATAACTACAACTTGTCGGTGATGAAGGTATTGAAAAGCAAACAGAATTCATAAAACAAAACATTGATCTCTTCCCGACCCCTAAGAAATTGATCAAGAAAAAGCAAAAAGAAACAAAAATAAGAAGAAGATAAAGAATCTAGCTAGAGATATATAGTAAATAGTAGTGTGAAACTCAAACCAAATCAGATGCATCCGACGAACCTTGCTTAACAGAGACAGAAGCACGACAAACGGGACAGTTAGAATGAGAATTGAGCCACAAGTCAATACAAGGAACATGGAAAGAGTGCTTGCACACACTCAGTTGCTTCACTTCTTCACCCTCTACGAACACCATCAAACACACAGGACACTCACTACCAACAACATCTTTACTAGCGTGGCTGCTTTCTTTCTCAACCTTAACAACATCTGCAACCCCATCTAAGTTACTAATTCCATCGGTCTCGCTTGAGGAGCTCCGGTATCTTCGTCCTCGAAAAGGGTTCGGAGGGCACTTCACGGCGAAGAAGAAGACGTAGACTAAGGCTGGGATGGTGACCACGGCAATAAGAGCGAGAACGAATTCAAGAGGAGATAAGTCCACGCTGCTTGGCGATGCGGGGAAGGGGGCTGGTTCGAAGCTTAGAAGAACTGAGGGTGCGTTCTCCATGGTGGAGAGGAGAGAGAGTAGTCAGACTCTGTTTCTGTTTTTTTTGTGTTTTTGCTTTTTCCTGTTTTTTTGTTTTGTATTTAAAGCAGCTTTATGCAGAAGATTACTAGATTAGTGCCTCGTGAACGGTGGGTGTGGGGTTTGCTTTGGAATTTTAAGCAGCAATAATTGACACTTGACGGGAAATGAGGTTAGAGGACAAACCTACATAATGATTGCTACACTACAAAGCATTTTATTTTCTTTCTATAGTTATGAGTGTGTATGGACTATGGAGTATGGACCAGAAGAGCGGACTAGAATCAGGCTGGGCCAGGGCTGTGAAGAATTTATATAACATCGGAGGCTAGCTGGGTTGGGGCTTAAAATTATGTGCATGTACAAGGCCCTTCTGCAGAATTTTGTTTGTGGATCATATATCAGCATCTTTGTGAGGTTTTTAGAGATTGGCAAATTTCATGTGACAAAGACAAACCATGTGTTAAGATTTAAGAGGGTTGTAATCTATTATAATTGAGTTTTCATGATGTGCAAATGTTTGTCAAGATTAAAGAACTTGAAGACCAGTAATTCTAGTCGAGCAAAATCAAGACTCGCTCGAATGGAACAATTAAGCATGAAAAAAATTCGTGCAAAACTCACTTGAATGAAATTGTGAAAACCTTATTCAGAAGTTTCAAAAGTCTTTAATTAACTTATACCAAAACCTAAACCTACTTATATAAGCCCCATTAAAAGCCTTTCTCCTTGAGCCAAAATAGATAAGTCCTTATTTGTGATAATACAACTTTCTTCATAAACATAAAACTTTTTTATTTTTTTTTTATGAAAAAAAAAATAGCTCATACAGTGCGGTATCATTACCCTGATCCACTTAAATTCAAATTTTATGGTGTGGGACCACTGAAGCTGTTTGGGTCTATTCATTTGGCAGTAACGTAGCTATTAAAGGATTGAGGGGGGCCTCCCCCTCCACCCCCCAAATTTTTGAAAAAAAAAATTGGAAATATCTTAAATAATTTGAAAATTTAAAAAAAAAAAAAAATCTTATCATTTTGGCCCCCATACTTGATAATAAACATTGTCTACCTTAAAAAAATATTTGTGACCACCCTAAGTTTTTTTATGCCCAATAAAATTAGACTTTGGTCCATAATTTTGTCCATTTAACAATATATTAAGGCCTTTCCAGCAAAAAGAAAAAGCCAAAAAAAAAAAAATTGCACATTATTATTTTACATTTCATACCAAAAAAAAATTATATATGGCCTCCCTAAAAATAAATTTATGGCTCCACCACTGCCATGTGGACACAGCATTTTAAACTGAAGCGCCATGACTCAAACTACAACCCTTAAACTCGTAAGGGTGATGGTTCAAAAGACTCCTACCATCATGCTACCACCTTTTAGCTGTTCCTAAACATAAAACTTGTTACATTGCCATTCACCCTTAAGCTTAGACTACATATTTTTAAACCCACAGAGTTAATTTTTTCGATAGTGGGTCGCTATTGTTACTGTCTATAAAGTTTTTTTTTTTTGAGAATCTACTGTCTAGAGTTTTGACGTTGCGAACGAGATTTATTCATAAAGAAGTCTCATGCAAAAGAATTCTCAAGTTTCCGGGCCACCTCGATGGAAAGACTGAGGTTGTGTTTAAGTTACATAAGTTTTGTATGTTTTGATTGATTATTATTGTCTCTTCTAGTGAATTTTCTAAGGGGCTGGATCCCCCTAAGTGATTTTTTCCTTTAAAAAGGCTCTTCATTAGATTTCCAATTTATCACCAAAATTTGTGTATTGATTTTATTTCTTTTATTGTTATTATTTTTAGATTTGGTGATTAATAAATGTGATTGAACGATTGTTTACGTGGAATCAATAAATTAACAGCTTTGATGAGTCCAGGAAAATTAATTGGTTGTCTACATTAATAGATGACATTAAGGGTCCGTTTGGATACAGTTGAAAACTGAAAACTGAAACTGAAAACTGAAAAACACTGTAGCAAAATAATTTTTAAATGTGTGAATAGTATCGTGGGACCCATTTTTAATGAAAAAGTTGCTGAAAAGTGAAATTTGTGGGTCCGTGAACAGTACACGATGTGCTGTGATTGGCTGAAACAAATTGGAAAAGTCAAAATTTGCGGTTACTGTTCATTAAACAGTACATGAACAGTAACCGCAGCACTCAAAAAGCTAAAAACACGTGAAAAAAAAAAAAAAAAAAAAAAAAAAAAAACAAAACGCAAACGCAGACTTATCAGCCGAATCCAAACGCTCTCTAAGTCACTAGTAAGCCATCAAAGAAAGATAAGTAACCACTCAAACACATTCAATATATTCAATGGTGATCATTACCTAAATGTCTTAAACTCCTATCAAGACAATGACTGTTACATTTAGGGTAATAATCACCTACAATTATGTACAATAACTACCTAAATCACTTATAAAAATATAAATTTGCCTCACTTGCTAAGGTATGAGAAAAATCTTACAAAATACTATCTATATACAAAATATATGAGGCTAATACTAACTTAAGTATCGGAGGCTCCCCCACAAGGCACAACTCGATGATCTCTTCGATCAACTCCGTATTTTCTTGTAGATCTTAAACGATTGTCAAAAGCTCTAGATTAGACGAGTGACCCAATTGACAATTTTTGGTATTATCAAGCTTGTTCTATTAATTAATAGGTAAATTACGTTGACACCCTCAAGTTGTAGAGAAATTAGACTTGCTATACCCAAAAGATCAAAATAATTGATACTTCACCCCAATTCCAACCTCTCAAATGATCAAAACAATTAATACTTCACCCCAAAAATAATTCAAAAAATAATGGGGTGCAGTGTGTCAATCATTTTGAGCATTTGTGGGGCAAAGTATCATTTCTGTAAAATTAGATATAATAACTCTCCTCTCAAAAAAATAATAGCATATAATAACTGAATACGTCTAATTTCGCTGTACATGTAATTTATCCTTGATTTTAATTAATATGCTACTTATTCTTTTGGAATCTAAATAATAACCTTTCAATATTTAATTAGTCAAGCAATACTACCATATGTCAAAAGCCAACGCAAATTATATACTATCATATGCTATATATTCTACATAATAGAAGTTTCACTAGTTGCTTTAAATGAATGTTCTCTCTTTTTTATTATCATAAATATCTATTTTTTTATTTTTTTTTTCTCTGTATGCCGTAGACAAACTAGATTCAAATTGTTGTTGTAATCATCTTAAATTCGATATATTGGGTTTAGCTTTTAGTATTTCACTACCAAGATTGTAAATTAAACCAGGATTGCTAAACTAACCTTTACATGCATTAGGTTTTTAATGATAGTCTTTGAATGAAAATGAACACAACAAAACTATTAGGATTGAAGCATCTATCTTAATTATTATCAAAAAGAAGTATCTATCTTAATTGATAAGAACAAATATTCTACACAGCATATCTATGTTAAATTGCTAATGCAATGACCGAACATTTTTTTCAGCCATATTTCACATGCACAATCTAGCTACGACATTGGTCCAAGCTTTTAAACACATTAATTTCATCTTGCAAACAAGAGTAGCAGAGTTGGAATGCAAAGCCATCTATAAATCGTTTGAAGTTTATGCTTATAAATTCGGCAATCTATATATGGAGCTCTGGCAGCAGAGTTTCACCTGGACTTGGAGTAGACAAGACCGCATGCAGTGGAGGAATAGTATCAGCTCGACAAAGCGGGCAATTTGAGTGGGATTTAAGCCACCCATCGATGCAAGTAACATGATACAAATGCAGACATTCGGGCAACACCCGAACCTCCTCGCCTTCCTTGAACTCGGACAAGCACACAGCACACGTTTCTTCTCCACTCTCTTGGGAGTACTTGAAGATTGGAATCAATTGCGCCAATGAATTGCTTGTGCTACTAGGCCTATCCTCTTGATTGGTTTGAGGCCTATTTGATGGACTTGGCTCACGCCTTTGGTTGCAGCAGCTAACAGCAAAAAAATGGTAGATTACAACCACAATTGCTTCAGCTATGACCCCAAGAAGACCAATAAAAAATGGACTAAATTGGGGGTGCTTATTGCTATCCATTAGGGACGAAAGTATGGCATGGCTGCTCAGAATTGCTAGGGTATTAGGACATTATCTAGGCGATGAAATCTAGGTGACTATGGCTCGTGCTATACATCTTTTATAATTTTCTTTTGTACATTTCTATATGTTAACAAAGTAAAGGCTTCATTTTCATTAATAGACGTGGGTGACACGGACATGGCCGAATTATTAGACGTGGTAAATGACCTTTAGGTTATATTTTTTTGGTATAAAGTTAAGGTCTATCTAATCCTAGTTATATACTTGTTGACTAGCTTGATATTGGCAGGAAAATTATATTCCACTTGTTTGAGTTTTACAAGTGCCCCAAAATTGATTTTATCAAAGAGGTTCAAGGTCTTAGGGCTATATTCAATCCAGAAGTCAAGTCTAAATATATGAAAGGCCAACAAAGAGTAACGTTTTCGTCTTCTTTTTGGGACTAAGATACCCAGATCATATCCCATTTTGTGTCTCGCTGAAACAAGGACCAATTCAAACTGCAACCCCTCATATCAACCAAGCTAAGGTACGTAGCAAACAAATATTGCTATTATTTTTCAGGAGAGAAATACTTGAAATGCACGTTCATTGAAAAAAAAAAAAAAAATTGAAATGCATAACTTCGAACAGATTTGAGGGACACCTTCAATACTTTATTATAAGAAATCAGTTCCCGTTTAATAATGATAATAAAAAATTTAAAAAAAAAAAAAAATTATGCATGAAAACGACTCTTCCAATTGCAATCGCATATAACCATAGTAATTTTTTTTTTTCACAGTTAGAGAAAAAAGTCATTTACCCAGTTGTGAAAGTGAGGGCATGCGAAGGGATTTTGTATTTCAACGTTGAGATTCCTTAGACCTAGAAGTGAATTACATTTTTTTCCTGCAAGGGTGAGAATCTCATGTTCATGTATATCAGGTGTAGTGCTGGCAAATTCCATGACGCGTATTGATACATGTCATGGAATTGTAATCGTCAAATTCACTTGTACAAGATCAAGTGTCCAAGAATCAACTCAAGAAAAGGAAGTCTCTGGAATCTCAACTCACTTTCGATTGAGTCTTGATCGATCGAGACACGAAAAACCTAATTTAATCAAGCCCACTAAATTAATTGGCTGATGGATTTGAAATTGTATCCTACTTACTAAAATTTATTAGTGCACATTATAATCTATTGAAGAGTCGTCGACATATGAAGAGTCGTCGATCGACATACACATCAAACCAAAACTCTAAATGCTCTATTGACCACGTATTCAAAAAGTGAATATGAAGACGATGCTTTCAAGTTGGTGATCAAGCCTGAAGCCATAGAGTTAATCCTTCTTCGTTTAAATCAGAGAAGAAATATTTAAAGTGGTCCTTAAAGTCACGTACACGGTTCATAGTAGAATTTTAGTTTAAAAGAGTTCAAGTAGCTTACAAGGGATAGTGGGATCACTTTTGCAAATATCTAGTGCAAAGACTAGAAATATGGATTGTAAGGACACGATTTTGTGACAAACCTAAACAGTATTGGGTTCGCACGTAAAAGGCCCAGACAATATGATTTGTAGAGCGTGGGTGTAAGAACTAGGTTAACTGTAGTATCTCCTCCAAAGATTTACTCTCAAGCACGTCCAAGGTTTAAGGTTAGTATATCGAACGTTTTCCTTTCGTGATTAGGGCAATTCTCTCTTTCTTCTCTTCCTTTCTTCTTTTTTTTTTTATGTCTGTTCTTCTCTTTTCTTTTTCTGTCCGATCCCTTTCTTCATGTTCTTCTTTTAGTTTATATACCCCCATTTGCGCTCCATCCTTGCCGCACACGTGTAGGTTGTGTCCGGAGGATTTCTTTCTGTCCCATCTGGGACATCCTGGAACTTCCTATGGGCAGCTGTAAGGCTGCTTCCCTACTGTTCAGGTATCACCTCCACATTAATGCGGCCAGAGAGTTCGTTGAGAGGTCATTAATGCGGAGGCAGCTGTAGTTTCAGATATTTGTTTGCCTTATCTCTTTCATCTTTAGTCGGCTACTCTATCCTTTGCGATGACCTAATTCTGAGATCTGATCGCAGTGAGACCACGTCTTGATCGTCCTCGGACGCGATCATCCTCGGACGCGTACTGCCGAGGAGCATGGTGTCCTCGGACGGGTATACGGCCTGGGACGGGCCACGGGCCCAACAATTTTGAACCAATTCTGAACCCTAGGGGCCCATTAATCGATCGATCCCCACAATAGCCCCTCAAAATCCTACTTTTCAACTCCTCAGGAGAAAAAGGTGGATTTTGACGTCATAAACCTGCACCTGTGCGCGTTTTGGGGCATGCCCCTGACGCTTCAGTACCCCGATTTTGGCAGCATTAAATTCTGACAACTCCCTTGTCTCCCACGTTCGACGGTGAGATCTAAATCAAACGGTAGGGGGCTTCTCTTGTTTTGTGAGCGGGAATTTCACCGCTCACAATCTTCACATAACTATAAAAGCGCTTCCTAATTGAACCTGCACCTTACCCTTAATGGTTACGTGGTTCCAGGGCTTATACATTGAATCTGCCTTCTTCCAGTCTTCGCTATTCTCCTGGCGACTACAAATAATCATACGTTGTCCGAGGTCCTTCCTTTGAACCTGTAAGTCCTCTTGAAGCTTTTACCATTTCTGTTCAAAACCAAAAAGTCTTTTCTACTAAGTCTCTTAGAAAAATGGGGAAACAGAGGAATCCCTTTCGGTGTCTCGTTGACTCCGAGGAGGGTATTAGAAACTTCCGCTCTAAGTACAAGATCCCACCATCGGTAGGGATGAGGTACGCAGCCCAAGGGGAGTGGGTTGATGCCAGGCAAACTGGGGAAGTGGTTATCCCCATGATCGCCTTTATTGAAGGCGGGATGACCATCCCCATGGGTAGTATCACTAGGGGTTACCTCAATTTCTTTAGGCTATCCCCCACCCAATGTGCTCCCAATATGTTTAGGATCCTGGGAAGTGTAGCCGCTCTGAATCAGAGAATGGATCTAAATCTATCCCATCACGACGTGAATTGGGTGTACAGCCTTCACCGCCTAGCTGACCAGGACTATTATCTCAAGTCGAGATATCCTGAAGTAAGGCTAATTCAGTGCCTCCCTACTTCAAATAAGTACCTAAAAGAGGATTTCCTTATTTTTTCTGGGGAATGGCATGATGGTCTACCTTGCCCGACAGTAGAGGGAACACCAGGTGGGTGCGAAGTTATAGACCTATGCTACTTAGCCCATGAACACATTTTACTTACCTTTATTATTTTCGTGTCTTACAACTTTTAACTTTAAAATTAACGGTTTTGCAGATAGACGCTACACGAAGCCCAATCTCAGATTAGTCAATAAAGCGAGCCTAGACAGGTTATTGAAAGTTGAAATATACGTGAACGAGGCTGATGGTCAGCTACGGGCAGCACATTTAATTCTTGGATATACCCCTCTTTCTTTTGGCTTTCAGGCGCCGAAGTGCGTGATTAGGGCACGCGATCCTCGGCTTCGCCGTATTAGTGTTGCCTACGAAGGGTTCATGGTTCCAGAGGGTATTCCACTTCCCAAACACACACCTCTCAGAGAGCCTCTTTTCGTGGCCGGCGTCTCGGCGGGACCTTCTTCACCCTCACCTTCCCTCAAGAAAAAGGGAAGCAATAGAAGAAGGAAAAGGGGAAAAAACAAGGAAACCGTTGTAACAGCATCTGAATCCAAGGACGATTTCGAGATTTTCGATCAGCCCTCAAGCCCCGAGGAAAGTTCTGACGAGATGGGGGTACAAAGGATACCTCAGAAAAGCTTGATGGAGCTGATAGGAGGTCAACAGGGAAAGTCTGCACCTGCCCAAACAATACCATCCCAGGTTTCACCTCTTCCAGTCAGGTCTCCTCCTCCAGTTCCTCGCCACCCTCCTCGATCATCTCCGCAACCAGCGCCGCCTAGCGCTACCGAGCAAGAGAAGCGCAGAGAACAGAAGGGTAAGGGGGTGGCAGATGCAAGCAAATCTCGTCCCACTCGAGAGGAGGATGTCCAACGAGCTGCAAAGCAGCAGAAAACTAGGCACCCCGCTACGCGAGGCCAAGATAAATTCGATTCCCCACATCCCGATTCACAAGCGTGGCTGCCAGCTCCTATGCTTGGTGGGGAGCCCCTGCAAGACGATGCCTCTGTAAGGGACTTTAACGGCGGCATTGGGTGTCATGTAGCCTCGGCCATAGAGGAGGCCTTATTGCTCCCAAAGGATATGGCTGAGATAAGGAATGTGAGGAAGAATCAACTCATCCTTGACAATAAACGATACTTGGGCATGGTGAGAAGCTGTCTTTTGCACTGCTTCATTTTGTGACTGTTACTTACTAATGCGCACTTTTCATTAACTATAACACTAACTCACCCCCCTCCCATTTTTTACAGATCATCCAAAATACTTTCAAGCTAGATGAGATGCTCAATGCTTACTCCAACCAGCTAGATGGTGAAAGGAAAAGAAGGGTAATGGCTGTACAAACCTTGTCCAAATCTGAACAGGATCTACTCGACGCAAGGAAAAAACTACAGGTCGAAGAAGAAGCTCGCAAGAGTGCTGAATCGACATCAGAAGGCTACCAGAAGCAGGCCGAGGAACAAGCCAAGCTTCTGCGCGAGGCGAATGCCGAGCTGAAGAAGACTCAGGAGCAAGTTCTTGTTCTTAAGAAGCGAAAATCAAGTCTGAACAAGCAATAAATGAAGCCGAGCAGAGGGGCTACGAAATTGGGGTAGCTGAAACTGAGAAAGCCTTAAGAGCCGAAGTTCCGGAGGTGTGCCGCATCTTCTGCGCGAGAACCTGGAGCGAGGCTCTTAACCGCGCTGGGGTTGAAGCCTCATCTGAACTACGTAAACCAGAGAACGTATATTACCCCGAAGTGATACGCTCCTCGGCTCCTCAACCATACCAGGTTGATACTCCTTCTCCAGCTATTAACCCTAACGAGGAGGTTTTGCCTCGCAATTCCCCTCCAGGAGCTTCCCCAAACAAATCCACCATTGCTTCGAAGGCCGAGACGATCTCACAGGGTTTTCAACAAGAATTGGACTCCACAGTTCAATCAACTGGGGGCATTACCAATTAAAAGTAAAAATGTAGAAACTGCTTTGTAATTTTAAATAGACACTTAATAGAGGACTTTCTCGCTTACTTTCTTATCATTCTGATGGCTCTAAGTTATCTTCACACTTACTTACTTTGTCGTCGTAATTTTGTATGGGTTCATTTCAACCACCCTTTTCATTGTACGCCAATCTTGCATTCGAAACTCTCTCTTTCTAACTCCTTAATGAATGTTCATAGGGCATTATTTTCACCAAGTTTATGATTTGGAAAACTCATCGCCACTCTATTTACCATTTAACAATTCAATACACCACTTAGCAGGTCAATTTCTACCGAGTTTGTGGTCTGAGGATTTGGTATAACGTAGTTTCTGTTTGACAATTCAGCACGAATGATAGGATGTTAATTCCCACTAAGTTTGCGATCCGAGGACCTGGCACAACATAGTTTCTGTTTAACAACTCAGTATGAATGATAGGATGTTAATTTCCACTAAGTTTGCGATCCGAGGACCTGACATAACTTAGTTTCTGTTTAACAATTCAGTATGAATGATAGGATGTTAATTTCTACTAAGTTTGCGATCCGAGGACCTGGCATAACTCAGTTTCTGTTTAACAATTCAGTATGAATGATAGGATGTTAATTTCCACTAAGTTTGAGATCCGAGGACCTGGCATAACTCAGTTTCTGTTTAACAATTCAGTATGAATGATAGGATGTTAATTTCCACTAAGTTTGCGATCCGAGGACCTGGCATAACTCAGTTTCTGTTTAACAATTCAGTATGATAGGATGTTAATTTCCACTAAGTTTGCGATCCGAGGACCCGGCATAACTCAGTTTCTGTTTAACAATTCAGTATGATAGGATGTTAATTTCCACTATGTTTGCGATCCGAGGACCTGGCATAACTCAGTTTCTGTTTAACAATTCAGTATGATAGGATGTTAATTTCCACTAAGTTTGCGATCCGAGGACCTGGCATAACTCAGTTTCTGTTTAACAATTCAGTATGATATGACAGGATGCGAGATTTACAGGATGCATATTTGACGTAAGTTAAAAGAGAATATTTGAATTAAAAACTACTTTACTAATAATAATACCTTCTGAGATTATTTACATTCCAAGGGTGGAGTACAGGTTTTTCATCTAGGTCCTCTAGATAGTAAGCCCCTATTCCTGCTACAGAAGTAATCCGATATGGTCCCTCCCAATTGGGTCCCAGTTTTCCCCAATTTGGATTCTTAGTGGCCCCCAGGACTTTTCTCAGCACCAGATCTCCTATGGCTAACGGCCTCATCCTCACATTGCTATCGTAGCACTGCTTGAGTTTGTGCTGGTAGTAAGCTAGCCGAACCATCGCGCTCTCCCTTCGTTCGTCAATCAGGTCTAAACTTTTTCCCAACATCGCATCATTACTACTCGAAGAGAATGCACTGGTTTTCAACGTTGGGAATCCAGTTTCCAGGGGAATAACGGCCTCGGCCCCATAGGTCATGGAGAAGGGAGTTTCTCCCGTCGAACGTCGGGGTGTTGTCCGATACGTCCAAAGCACATGTGGTAGTTCTTCCACCCATTTTTCTTTCGCGTCATCTAGTCTCTTCTTAAGCCCATTGACAATGACTTTGTTAACAGCTTCAGCCTGCCCATTCCCTTGTGGATAAGCTGGAGTGGAATATTTGTTTCTTATTCCCAGTTCTGAACAGTATTTCCTAAAGGCATTGCTATCGAACTGGAGCCCATTGTCCGAAACAAGAGCTCGTGGGATCCCAAATCGCGTAACAATGTTCTTCCAGACGAATCTCTTCACATCTACATCTCTGATGTTCGCCAAGGGTTCAGCTTCAACCCATTTATTAAAGTAGTCTATGCCGACCAGCAGGTACTTCTTGTTTCCTATAACTTTAGGAAAATGGCCGACAATGTCCAGCCCCCATTGTGCAAAGGGCCAAGGGCTTGAGAGAGGGTTAAGAACTCCTCCGGGTTGGTGGATATTCGGGGCATATCTTTGACACTGATCGCATTTCTTAACGTACTCCTGCGCTTCTTTCTGTATATTCGGCCACCAATATCCTTGCGTTAGTGCTCGGCATGACAGGGACCTTCCTCCTGTATGGCTTCCACAAATGCCCTCATGCAACTCTTCCAGGATTGATTCTGCTGTCTCAGGAGGCACGCAGAGCAAGTATGGCCCAGAGAAGGACCGTCTATATAGCTTTTTATCCTCGGATAACCAGTACCGAGGAGCTCTCCTTCGTATTTTCTCAGCTTCCACCTTATCTTCGGGCAACACGTCACTGTCGAGAAATTTTAATATAGGGTCAATCCAGCATGGCGTCAAACTAGCTTGACGAACTTGGCAAACCTCCTTTTCTGGTGAAGTGGGAGTACGCAAGTCTTCGACGATAATTACCCGAGGGAAATTTCGTACTGAAGAGGTGGCAAGGGTCGCCAAGGAGTCAGCGTGGGTATTTTCACCTCGTGGAATATGTAATACGTCGAAAGATTCGAACTCAGTTCGCATATGCCTAACCCGGTTCAGATACCCTTGCATCCTTGAGTCTCTGGCCTCCAACTCTCCAGTCACCTGGCCAACGACCAGCCTCGAGTCCGAGAACAGTTTCACCGCCTTTCCACCCATTTTATGGACCATGCTCATTCCCATTATCAGAGTTTCGTACTCTGATTCATTGTTAGTAGCCGAGAACCCTAGTCTTAGCGACTTCTCGATGATGACCTCTTCGGGAGATATCAGGACCAATCCCAATCCGGCTCCCCGTTGGTTTGCGGCCCCATCCACGTATACCTTCCATACCGGCCCTCCTGGCGCTGATATCACGCCAACCGATTTTTCATCCATGTGATCTTGATTCCTACTAACTTCCTCAGGGCACTTAGCGAATTCAGCTACCAAATAGGCGAGAACTTGACCCTTTACAGAGGTGCGGGGCATGTATTTGATGTCAAAAGCACCCAGAATCGTTCCCCACTTGGCAATTTTGCCGGTATAGTCAGCACTTCTAAGTATGGATTTGAGAGGCAATTGGGTCAAAACAACTACAGTGTGGGCTTGAAAATAGTGCGGAAGTTTACGTGTTGCATGGACGACCGCCAGTATGGCCTTCTCTAACGACAGATATCTCACCTCGGCTTCATGGAGGGATTTACTTACATAATAAACTGGCCTCTGGACGCCATTGTCTTCTCGGATCAAGACGAAACTGACTGCGTGAGGAGCTACCGCCAGATAGGCATACAACACCTCATCCACTTCAGGGCTAGATATGATCGACGGTTTGGATAAATAGTCTTTCAACTGCTGGAACGCCTCAGCGCACTCCTCGGTCCATTCGAATCCCTACCACTTATGTAACAGACGGAAAAAAGGACGACACCTTTCAACCGACCTGGAGATGAACCGGTTTAACGCAGCAGTCATCCCCGTCAACCTCTGCACTTCCTTTGGATTTCGGGGCGCTTGCAAATCGTTAATAGCCCTAATCTGATCTAGATTCACCTCAATTCCCCTATGGGTCACCATGTACCCCAAGAATTTCCCAGAACCTACACCAAAGGAGCACTTCGAAGCATTCAGGCACAACTTATGTTCCCTCAGTATCCCGAAGATGCTGGTGAGGTCCTCCACATGTTCAGTCACTACCTTGCTTTTCACTACCATGTCATCAATATAAACTTCAATACTTCTGCCCAGCTGTGGCTCAAACATTTTCGTCATCATGCGTTGGTAGGTAGATCCAGCATTTTTTAGACCAAAAGGCATCACCTTGTAATGGTAGTTCCCAACCGGGGTCACGAAAGCGGTCTTTTCTTGATCATCGGCGGCTAACGGTATTTGGTGATACCCTTGAAAGGCATCTAAGAAACTCATCCTAGGGTGGCCCACGGTCGCATCCACCAGCTGGTCAATCTTTGGCATAGGAAATGGGTCCTTGGGGCATGCCTTATTAAGATCCGTGAAATCCACGCACACTCGCCACTTCCCCCTCTTCTTCTTCACTACTACCGTATTGGCCAGCCATTGGGGGTAAAAGACCTCTTTGATAGCCCCAACCTGTTTTAGCTTGGCAACTTCACTTCGGACTGCCTCGACATGCTCTTTCGATGGTCGCCGAGGAATTTGCCTCCTGGGGGGAACGGCAGGGTTTACATTGAGTCGGTGACAAATGAAACTTGGGTCTACTCCTGGGGCTTCATACGGGTCCCATGCAAAGACGTCCACATTAGCTCGGAGGAACTCCAGCAAACTCGCTTTCTCTTGCAGAGGCAGCTTGGCCCCAACCCGGAAGAATTTCTCTGGATCATCAGCAACAGTCACCTTCTCCAGATCTTCACACCCTACCCCATTGGTTGGTACGTCTAAACCTAATGCTGGGGACTTTAATTGCTATGACTCATTATCGGCTGTAGCCGAGGTTTCTGCCTCCGGCCGATGCCAAATAGCCGCTACTTGGCATTGCCGAGCAGCCGCTTGGTTCCCTACTATCTCCAGCACTTGGTCTCCGGATGGGTACTTCACCTTCTGATGTAGGGTGGATGAAACCGCTTTAAGTGTGTGAAGCCAAGGTCTGCCCAAGATAGCCGTATACGGAGAATAAACATCTACGACAATAAAATCCACCTCCACCACCTCTGTGCCTGACTGCACGGGTAGCCTGATTAGCCCCATGGGAATGACTAACCTTCCCTCAAAACTGACCAGAGGGGAATTATAGGTTGTCAAGTCCTGCTGTTTCAAACCTAGCCCCTGCTAGTTGGACTTTTACGCCTACGCCTACGGCGACGCTCCTCTTCGTAGGAGAAAGTCTCGCTTTGCGGAGTCCTCGACCTCCGCCTGTAGCTAGTTCCATCCGACTCCCCGGATGATGGTTCAGAGCGAGGTGGGGAACGTTCCCGGCGTGCATGGCGCAACTCTCTCTTCAAGTCCGCAATCTCACGTTGCAGATCCCCACCATGCTTCGCGTGGGAAACGTGACTCTTCCCGCGTGTATGGCTCCTTGTTGTATGAGTGGTATGTATACTCCCCTCCCGGACTTCCCTTCGTTCGGGACTCCTTCGAGGACCACCATGCTGGGAGCCCCTTGACTCCGCCTGATGCAAGTTGACATCGTCCTGATGCAGCCCCGCTGCAGGATGAGGTAATTCCACTCCTTCCATCGGAAACGTTATACCAGAGGTTGTACAAGCTAACACAAGCTCTTCCCACAGACGGCGCCAATTGTAAGGACACGATTTTGTGACGAACCTAAACAGTATTGGGTTCGCACGTAAAAGGCCCAGACAATATGATTTGTAGAGCGTGGGTGTAAGAACTAGGTTAACTGTAATATCTCCTCCAAAGATTTACTCTCAAGCACGTCCAAGGTTTAAGGTTAGTATATCGAACGTTTTCCTTTCGTGATTAGGGCAATTCTCTCTTTCTTCTCTTCCTTTCTTCTTCTTTTTTTATGTCTGTTCTTCTCTTTTCTTTTTCTGTCCGATCCCTTTCTTCATGTTCTTCTTTTAGTTTATATACCCCCCTTTGCGCTCCATCCTTGCCGCACACGTGTAGGTTGTGTCCGGAGGATTTCTTTCTGTCCCATCTGGGACATCCTGGAACTTCCTATGGGCAGCTGTAAGGCTACTTCCCTACTGTTCAGGTATCACCTCCACATTAATGCGGCCAGAGAGTTGGTTGAGAGGTCATTAATGCGGAGGCAGCTGTAGTTTCAGATATTTGTTTGTCTTATCTCTTTCATCTTTAGTCGGCTACTTTATCCTTTGCGATGACCTAATTCTGAGATCTGATCGCAGTGAGACCACGTCCTGATCGTCCTTGGACGCGTACTGCCGAGGAGCATGGTGTTCTCGGACGGGTATACGGCCTGGGACGGGCCACGGGCCCAACAATTCTGAACCAATTCTGAACCCTAGGGGCCCATTAATCGATCGATCCCCACATGGATATATCCTAGTTGTAAACTTTGATTTTAAATAGTGAAATTCTTCTTACAATTAGGGTTAACTATAGTAATGGTTCCATAGGTTTTTCACTTCACTTCACAGTTGATTGTATTATTTACTTTACTTATAATTGGTGACCTGTTTGCTTTGCATAATTAACCGGAAATCAATTTGAATTCATGATCGGCTAATGTTTTAAGTTAATCAATAATACATAAAATTAACCAAGGGACTAAATTTTCTTTCTAATGTATTAGTGTGAGTTTGGTTCCACTTTCAAAACCCAAAACGCGCATTTCCAAGCCCAAAACCCAAAATGCGTGTTTGGTAAATTATTGCCATTGCGCGTTGCCCAAAAATGGCTTTTTCAAATACGAAGGATTCTTGCGTTTTCATATTTAACCTTAGAGCTGCGATGTAAAAACGCAAATATGATTTGTAATGTTACCGTTGGTCATTTTAAGTATTATCCCAAATCTACCATTGTTTTTATTTTGAAATCCCAATTTTACCCAAATCTCTACCCAAAAAAAAAAAAAAAAACCGTCATGGAGTTGGAGAAGAATTTCTCTACACTTTATGCTCTCTCCTCATCAATTGCAAGAAACCCAAGAGAAGAATCCCACTGTACCGGTAGTAGTGGTTCTTCTTTCTTTTCCTTTCCTCCAAATTTTAACCAACCAACCACAAAATAGACAAAGAAGGACATGTAAAGAAAATTATTGGCTGATGAATAGACAAAAAATGCGACAAATTATACACAAAAGGACAGAAACCTCCACTGTTGATCTCACTCTCAAATCTCAACATCTAATTTCACTTCCAATTTGGTTTTGGGGTTAGAGAGAAAGAGAGAGAGAGGAGTTGATTTTGGGTGAAATTGAGAAAAATAAACTCACCCTCAATGATTTTTAATTGGCATGCGTGAGGTTGGATGACAAATTTGAGAGGAATTCGGTTTGGTTCTTGGAAGCTGTTTGATGAAATTAGAGAAAAGGAGAAGCAAAAAGAAGATAATTGTGGATGGGAGAAGATAAAGGTGAAAGAAGATACGGGTGAAAGAAACTATGGTTGAGAAAAAAGAAAAAAGAGAAGCAAAATAAATAAATAAATAAATAAAAGTAAAACGTGGTTTGAGTGAGATACGTGTCCATCATGCAAGAAAATTTACTAAATAAAAATACAATTGTGTTAGGATGCAAAAAATTATTACAAAATTATCACAACAGTTGAGATGTCAAATTTTTCATATGTCAAAATAAAATTAAATAACTTAATATAATATTAGACTAAGATTGACCACAACTAAAAATAAAGAATATTGTGAAAATATTATCACATTTTATTGTATCTTTGAACTTTTTAAATTTGTGCCATTTTTCTTTAGAAAAAAAAAAATAGTGCTATTAACACAATATTTTCATAACAATTTCATAATAAAGTTTACACAGTAAGTTGTTATTGGTTTTCATCTGGACTTACTACTGACATTATTATTATTTTTATCTACCATCAACAACTTGTCATATAGATTTTATTGTGAAATTTTTGTAAAAATGTTGTGTCCATAAGTGTTAGCCAAATACTCAGTTTTTTCAAAAAATATTTTTTAACAGTTTTTACCAAACACTCTACTTTTAAAAAATAAAAATAAAAATGCCAAAATGCAAAACTAACCTTCTAAGTTTCATCATTTTTCATTTTAGTCCTCTAAATTTGGGTTTTGTCATTTCAGTCCTCTAAATTTCATTCATTCCCAATTAAGTCATCCGTTAGCATTCAGTTAGTTGTTGCCGTTAACTTAACAAAAAGACACCATTTTGGACTTTCTTTTTTATTTTTTATTTTTATTTTTTTCTTAATTTTAGAAAAATTGTTAAATAAAAAAAAAATTTAAAAATTAATCCCCACCCCACCCGCCCGATATCTAAGAAACCTAGAATGAGAGAGGGGGAAAGAGAGAGAGAAAGAGGGATTGGGAGTGGGAAGATCGAGAGGGAGAGACCGAGAGGGAAGATCACCCACCCTTTTTGTCTTTTGTTTCATCAAACCAGTTAAAGATGCAATTGCAAAGCAGATCCGTAGTTTGTAGTTCTTTTACTGCTAAGTTGAGTAATTGTTGACCTTTGTTGTGGATATGACACTTTACCTTTCTATGTAGTAGTGCTTTATCTGCATCAAATTGTACTGGCAGCATAAATATCTTGTTGTAACTTGTTTCTTTGGGTTGGTCTATAATCTGTCTCTAGCATCATTGTCCTCTCTAATTTTTGTTTGTTTTGAAATGAAATTGTTCCATGTGTAAAATGGAGATATATAATATGTCAATCTCCTACTCATTGCAACTGCAACAAAGTATATAAGCAAAACTTGTTGGACTGTAATGTATCAGGACCTCTTTGGAACTGAAAGGCATATATATTGCTGGTAAATCTTATTGATCTTCCCTCTCGCTCTCTCCCTCTCAATCTTCCCCCTCCCCATCTCTCTTTCCCCCTCTTGATCTCTCACTCTTTCTCTTTCCCTCTCTCTCATTCTAGGTTTCTCAGACTGGGTGGGTGGGGGTGGGGATTTTTTTTTTTTTTAACAATTTTTCTAAAATTAAGAAATAAAAGATAAAGTCCAAAACGCGTCATTTTTGTAAATTAGCGACAGCAACTAATAGAATACTAACAGGAGATTTAACTGGGAATAAATGAAACATAGAGAACTTAAATGACAAAACCCAAACTTAGAAGACTGAAATGAAAAATGATTAAATTTAGAGAGTCAGTTTTATATTTCCACCTAAAAAAACTCAATTTCATACTGCACATTTTAAAACTGCCACTTTAAAAAAATATATTATTTGAAAAAACTGAATCAAACAAACCCTTAGACCGGTTGTAGTGGTAGTCGGTGACTGCTGACTTTATGTGCATGAGCATGATGACAAAGTTAAATTATGTGCATGAGCATGATGACAAAGCTAAATTAATTGTGTGAATTATTGCTGGGCTCAGGATTTTGTTGGGGCTTGGTCATGTACAAGTACAGTATAACCCATTCTTGGGCATTTCTGCACAGTTGATGAACCATACAGTACAACCCATATTATAATTACTTTTTGGCAAAATTAATCTAATTAGAGTGTACGTTGATTATAAATTTCTTAAATTTAAGGTCCAAATTGCAATTACTCTCAAAATTTAAGGGTGGCTATAGATATTTATCCCTTATCTAAATTTTACATTCATGGGTTAATTTTATATTTAATCTATTGACCAATTCAACAAGGCCGACCATTAAAACCTCATGCGTATATATGAACTTTCAGACTTTGCTAGTTGGTGCATAGAATGATCAGTAGAAAAATATTTAAATATATATATATATATATATATATTATTGTCAGACTAAGCTCTTTCTACAACCCAAAAGCCAATGAAATGCAATATTAGTGATATGGAAGATTTGATTCCCACCAACTTAAGATGTTGCTTTTCCATGTTAAAAAAATAAAAGGCTTTGGACACAGTTTTGATCTGTGATACGAGTAGGATCCCAAATGCCACCAATATCTGTCAATATCTATACACAGGGTTTTGGGTTCAATTATTGAGATATTCTTATCTATAAAGATTAAAAGAGATCTAAATTATTCACAAGCACAACTCTCATGGCCCAATGGCAACCCCTATCTATTTTACTTTTTCTAAGTCTTCACATAAGACTAGAGTCATCAACAAGTACAATAACGCAGCTATTATTGATGATGCTCGAACCAATTCCACCAACCCCATTACTCCATTTCCACCATGGTCACACCTCTCTGGTTTTTACCTTCTTTTTTTTTTTTTAATAAAATTAATCCTAAAGTTTTCCTATAGTGACAGTGCCACTTTCATTGTTGTTACTGGCCATAACTTCTTTTTGTTTTTTTTTGGTGAAGAATTTACAGCCATAACTTTAATATATAGGATCTGTTTTTCGCTTTTTTGGTGTGAAAACACAAATTATAATAAACCAATTATGAGGGGGGGTGCACATTGGATTGGGTTATATATATTCTTAACAGTTGCATTATTTCTTCTTTATTTCTTTATGGGATCCTTTTAATTATTGAGTTCAATCCGACCTAACCCAAGCATCAATCAGACTTAGAATTTCAGCCCAATTCATATGATTGCAGTCCTATTATTGAAGGTTTGGTTCTTTGTTGTTTAGCTATGGGGATTGGGGAGGAAGGACCTCCCTTCTCCTGTTAAGGTTTACCCAAAGTTATTCATTTCTGATGCAAATAGTCTGGGAAATATCAATTTTCAAAGCTGTTGATAAGATCTATTATGATTAATGCATATAATAAAAGTGATGTTGATTGTATACTCAAGTAAAAATGATATTACTCTAATCATAATAAGTGATGTTTACAGTTGAGATTAATGTTATGTTCTTAGCAATACTCTTTCATATAGTTGTTTTTAGTAAAATTGATTTTACTCCAATCATAATAAGTCATCGTTCTCCCTTTTCCGCCAAAGCCATCATGGTCTCCAATATACTTGTCCATGGTTGGTCGGTTAAGAAAATCAGACCTTGGATAGATGAGGCGTGTTTGGCCTTGGGGAGGTAGTTATGGAGAAGAAAAATGATAACATTTAAGGTTTTAGTTGATATATAAATGACCATGATTGGTTGTTAAATATGGTATGATGACAATGAGGTGGGTGCGTTTTAATTGCTATGCTGGTTGATTAATACGTGTACGTTTAGAAATTGTTGAATAAAAATTGGCTTTTTTTGCCTTTTGTCTCAACTTTCTAGCAAATAATTTAGCTTTTTTGAAATAAACTAACCTTCTTCTTTTTTGTTAATAATGCAAATGGAAAGATGTAATTAGGTATACTTTTAGTGGAATGTTTCCTTTTTAATGAAGAAATCTATCAATGAGGTATACTTTTAGTGGAATGTTTCCTTCTAAAAATGAATAAATCTATCAATTAGTAGTACTAGGATTAATTCATTCTTAATTTATCTAATATATTTGTCTTCCTCTTTTATCTATTGCGTTTTCAATTTATTTTCTTAGTATTCTACTTGTATTAGGAAAATGATTGCTCTATTTTTAGAATTGTAACTTATAAGAGTTAATGTGAAAATAGCTAAATGCCTTTTCTTTTAAAGATTAAGTTTCATAATGACTAAAACAATACTTAGTAATTATTTTATATCACTAAAAAAAATGTTGCGAAAAAACTCTTTGTAAAAGTTCTTCTACATCAATAAATAAGCCTTGTATGCTAGAGTTTTTCTTTCAACCACCTATTGTTATTGTATTACTTGTTTATAATTTGTAAATTTGTGAAATTTATAAAATTTCTAAAATTTCTCAATATGAAACTTATTGTAACTAATTGTTGATTGGTTTAATTATTATTTATTGCAATTGTCATTGTATATGATCAATCTGCAATTTATTGTAATGAGCTACTATTAAATGTTTAATTGGGTGCTATTGTGTCAAATAAAACAGTCATCAAAGAATGATGCATTTAGTTTTTTATTAAAAGATATTGATTTACTTAGAAGAAATTATGAGACCTTATACAAATCATGAATAAGGCACAGCTCAATTAAAGGTTAAGTAGTTCTTAATTTTTTTTAATAAATTTTTTGATAAGTAGATAATAAAAGAGGGGAGGGGAGGTTATATGGGACACCATAAAAAAATATTATTATCATTGGACTATTACTTAAACCCATTTTTGATACATCTAGGAAGGTTCGGGAGAGAAATTCGAGTCCAGGTTAAAAATATCAAAAAATGCCAGTTGACATAAAGATTAAGGCTAGTGGATCTTTTACTAACGACAAATTAATGAGCAAACTATTGACATGAATAGAGCCTATATAGAGGGAATAAAATAATTTCATTATTTTTCAATGGAGAGTTAATTATTTACTGAGGGAGGTTGCTTCCCATTCTTCTCTCATTCATTACTTCCGTGATGCACTTGTCAATTTATCAAACAAAGTGATAGGCAGGCCTGCATTTTAATAATTATGGGACCATGTGACCCCATTTCCATTTTTCTTCGTACGTATATGAAAACATGAAACTACTAGGTAGGTTTCAAAGACAGAAACACCCGAACTAAAGGCATGGGTGTTATCTGAGGCATAATGTGACTGAAAAGAAAATTAATAAAAAATTATCATAATTTGTTACATAAGTGGATGGACTAAAATATTGGTTACTAGTTCCAGTTTCAATGTTTCAATCCCCATTAATTATTAAATTAATAAGACTCATACACATCTGAGGCATAATGTGACTGAAAAGAAAATTAATAAAAAATTATCATAATTTGTTACATAAGTGGATGGACTAAAATATTGGTTATTAGTTCCAGTTTCAATGTTTCAACCCCCATTAATTATTAAATTAATAGAACTCATACACATGTCCCTTATTTTTTAAATGGATGAGTGACAAAGCCTTGTATTGTTACTTTTTTTCACTTTTCTCTTAATAAACTATGAGCAAGTGCCACGAAAGTGTGGAGCGTAAGTAGAGTGCACTCCACTTTGTCAATTATTGTCTTATGAGACAGTGGCCACACGTTGATAAAACAGTGTATTTACAGTAATTTTATGTTTTTTTTTTGGTGACTTAACTTTTAAGCTCATCACAGTTTTCAAAGGGGAATTTTATACACCTGTTCTCTATGAGTCTTTGAAAATTTAGTAGTAGTACTCATTTCATTTTAGGATAAATGTTTTGGGGTTTGACTTATTAGGTCATTATACTTAATTGTATGACTAATAACAATAATAGAGTTTCCTTGTATATGGACACCTCCTATGTTTACTTTACCAGAACTTTGTCAAAAATAAATCTCATATTTGGTTACATATTCTCCAAAAGGATGAAGAATAAGAACTTTAAATTTGACATTTATAAATAAATAAATAAAAACGTGCAACAAAGTTTTACACTTTGAAAAATTGGACATGAGCTAAGCATATGAGGTAACTATATCGTATAAGTATTTTCTTTTACACCTCCTTTTTCATCAGAAAAATATTTAATGGTCCATAAAGTGCGCATATGAGACAAAACTAATTATATGTACTTGCTTATAATAATTAATAAGTAATATATATTTGATGATAATAAAAATGAACCAAACCTTCCTTAGGTGGCTCAGTTCTAGTTGTTCTTTTGTTTTAAATAAAGAAAACCTCTGATCTTTTTTTACATGAACACAACAAAAGAGTTCAAGACTCAATATGTATCACAAAACTACAAAAGCAATCCCACTTTTCATTGGAGGGTGAGAGAGAGAGAGAGAGAGAGAGAGAGAGAGAGAGACGTGGGTTTAGGAATAACTAGTGATATGTGTTCCTAAGCTGAGTCTCAGTGTGAT
This sequence comes from Quercus lobata, assembly GCF_001633185.2. Classification (NCBI taxonomy): domain Eukaryota; kingdom Viridiplantae; phylum Streptophyta; class Magnoliopsida; order Fagales; family Fagaceae; genus Quercus; species Quercus lobata. The sequence goes on along the minus strand of NC_044910.1, from coordinate 47,970,157 downwards.
AGGACTGATAGCCACACCCACCATTAAAAAGGGAGAGAGGACCGGTGGAGAATACTTTCTTCTTTAAGCAAAAAGGGAACTCCAATCACAATAATTTTAAACTAGTAATGCTTTTTTTGTTAGGCAGAGAGAATGGAATGCGAATCTCCAAAGGTTATTAAATTAAACAAATAGTTTGTGTATTGAGATTAGTCATATGAGATGATAATGTTGCCATCTTTTCATGTGTTTTTTTAATGTCAAAATATACTTTTGGGTTTTTTTTTTTTAAATAAAAAAGTTCTTAAAATTTGTTCTTAAGTTCTATTTCAGCCTCCAAGTTAGTCATTCTATTCCTTTTCCATTATATTGCTTGCTTACGTGGCTAAGGCAGATGTGGCTTTTTAAAATAAAAATTAAAAATTACATTTGGTCCTTGAAATTTGATTCATATTCTATTTAAGTTCCTGAAATTAAATTTTTTTTTTAGTCCTTGAACATATAAAACGTACCAAATGAGTTCTCCCGTTCACTCCCTGTTTTATATATATATTAAAAATAATGAGGGAGAAGATTTGAATCATGGTTATCTTCATACTAGAGAACAAATAATATTATTTAAATTACAAGTATCTTGGATGTTAAAATACTTATTTAAGTGATTAATAATAGTACGATGATCACTCTACAAATATAAGTACTTGTGGGATGTAAGAAGTAAGGGTCAGAGTTCAAGTTTCCAGGAAGGAGTTTATACACTTAGTTTGCATTTGGATTGCATTTCTGGCTGTGCTGCGTTTGCATTTTACTTTTCTTTTTTTTTTCTTTTCTTTTTTTAATTGAGAAGCGCATTTCACGTTGGAATGTGTCTGTCACGTGTCTGTCAGTGGGTCCCATGCACTGTGTACGGACCGACTACCTATTTGAACGTCAGTGCATGGGACCCACTACCTCTTTGAACGTCCAAATTTTTCATTGGAATGGCACTGTCAATGGGTCTGTGCACTGTTCACAGATTCACAAACCTTTTTTTAACAAAACTTTCATTAAAAATGAGTCACACGGTACTATTCACACATTTAAAAATTATTTTGTTATAGTGTTTTCAATTTTCAATTTTTAACAAAATAAGCGATATACAAATAGATCCTTAGAATAGGTTAGAATATAATTTCTATCTTGTAAAAAAAAAAAAAAAAAAAAAAAAAAAAAAAAAAAGAAGAAGAGAAGAAGAAGAAGAAGAGAAGAAGAAGGTGTGACTAATAATAGTGTTTTTTTTTTTTTTTTTTTTTTGGAGAAAGACTAATAATAGTGTTGATGTGCCTTTTTTGTTTTTAAAATAAAAATTATTTTTACCTTTTCCTAGGCAACATACGTGGCCATATATTTGTCACTCATGGTGTATGTGGGTTCTATGACCTTTTTAAACTTCCACGACAGAACTTTCCATATTTCAGTGAAAAAAAACACACACACACACACAAAATGAGCATAAATCCCAAACATATTTGTCAAACGCTCCCCTAAAGCTTGGCACAAATACAATTCTTCTGTTTCTCAAAAAAAAAAAAAAAACAATTCTTCAAAGATTACCAATAAAAATAATAAGATAAAGATTACCAATAAAAATAATAAGATAAAACAAAGAAAAAAAATCTAAAACAATGAACATGAGTCATCGTAACTCGTAAGCCATAATAATCTTCCATTTCCAACTAAAGTAAAACAAATTGCAAACGTTAAAATGACTTTTTATTTATATACATAATATTAAAGATTGAAACAAATCATTAAAAAAAATGATCTTTTGAAACAATATCTTTTTCTCCCTTAAAGATTCACTGAGATCACAAAATCCATTCTCTATCCTTATGAAAATTTAAAGGCCAAGTTGATACTCTGTGTTAGCCTTGCATGACAATGGGAATGGGATAGAAGAAAAAATTTGTTAAATTTTAATTTTTTAAGATTAGCCAAAAGTTTTGTAACTCAATTGATACCTCTTGGTATTTCTAAAGAAGACATTCAGGATTTATATCTCTCCAACTATTGAATTATCAAAAAAAGAAGAGAGAGAGAATTAAGAATGATTTTTTAAAATGTTTGGGACTGAATAACTTAGACCAAATTTTATATACCAAAAATATATTTGTTTTAGAAAGAGAAATGTGTCACATCAACTCCCTGTTAGCCATATATACACCTAATCAATATAATGGAAACATAACAGAAAAAATAATTAACTTGGTACAATTTGATTTAATTTTATGAATAATAATGAAAATATTAAATTTTACATACTAAAATAAAGCTTGGACTGAATTTCAGGGATCAAACATATAATTTTATCCTCTCTTTTTTTTTAATTAATATGCTAGATGAGAATAAACTAATGAGTTGTTGAACCAATTGGCAATCGCCTGGAATGAAAACTCTTGAAACTTATTTCATAACAGATTTTTATTTATTTATTTATTTTAAATTATTTTCTTATAAAAAGGGCAGGATACGTTTTACTCTCCTGTACTTGGGGTCATATTACATTGCCTCTACTTTTTCAATAGTACACTTTCCATCTTGTGCATTGGAATAAAGTGAAAACGTTAGCCTTTCCATTACTAACAACGAAATTATCTATGTATGACACCATTTAAAAATCTTAAGGGTATGTTTGGTATATTGAATGAAGATTACGACATGAATTATAATATTTATTACTAGTAATAAACTGTTGTAATGTAATAATTAAACATATTTATTAGTTTGGTTGTGAGTTATAACATTTGAATGAAACTTAACATTTATTTTAGGAAATATCTTACTTATACAATTATATCTCCTTTAAAATTGTTATTTTTAAATTTAAGAGAGATATGTGTTATTTTTTATGATTTTTTTATTTTTATAATTGTTAGATGAATATGGAAAGTTTGTTTATTTGGAAATATATTAAGTTTTGAAATTATTGCATTTACTAAGGAATAACTAATACAACCTTTTAAAGAGAAATAATTATTCTTCATTTTGAAGAATAGCTATTTATAAAGAATTACTATTCCTTGTAATAAAAATATAATCAAACTAAAGAATAACTAAAGTATAGAAATAACTATTACAGTTTATCAAACATGCCCTAAATCTTTAAATGCTAGATTAGTTGCTATTTCTATTTCAATATAAAAGGCACGCATAGGTAGTCAAAATTCAAAAAATTTCAACCAACTCTCTTCTTATCCACCATTTGGGATGGCAATAAGGCGAGATGAGGTGAGGTTAGATCATGAATGTGAATGTCTCACTCCATCTTCAACGCGAGAAAAGCCCACATGAGAGGAAAGGGGTAGGTTGGAGGTATTTTATTATCTCGTTAACGAGGTTGTTTTGACACTTATTTTATAAAGAAGAGAGACAAATGGGAAGTACAAATAAGGTTATCAAAATTACGATTCAGATCATATGATTTTACTTTATTAAAACGTCAAATTAACTAATATCTTAAGAATACATATTAAAAATTAATAAATGATCCAAATAGTATAAAGATTGATTTTTTTTTTTTTTTTATAGAAAGTATATAAAGATTGGTAGAGGGGTAGAATTGGTCAACATGTATATTATATGGTAGAATCTTAACAATTCTTTGGATGAGTTAATAATTCTTTCTTTGACAATAATGGCATGCCTAATGAAATTTATTAAAAGTAGGTGATAGGAAGAAACATTGCATGTATTAAAAAGCCACCGCCTCACTCAAAGGTTGCCCAATTGTGATAAGGGCTGTAGCATATAACGCTCGCTGCAACGATTAACGGCCGTGATCTCTCTCTCTCTCTTCGCTTTATATCTTCTTCAGCTTTTTGATCTGCAAGAATCAGCTTTCTTTGTGTAACTTTTATACGGAAGTAATTTTGGCATATCTTGTTCTTTTTTTTCTTTTTCTTTTTTTCCCCCATAATTTTTAATATTCTTTTAGTTTTATTTGGTCTGAATTGAGGCATGAGTGGGTATTCAATTTTTTTTTTTAAGAAACAAACACATATATACACGAGGGAGATTGGGTTTTCAATTATAGTATTAGTTATGAAATGAATTAATGGATGTTACCCTGTTTAAGTATAAGAACTATATTCAGTCCCTTCAAAAAGGTTTTTTGTGTTAGACTTCTACAAACTTGTTTTTCAATTGCGGTTTTGCATCTGAAAAATCAGCATTTGTTGTTTAAGGGTAAGCAATTAATCAACAAATTATAACCTTTCGTTTCGAATTATTAAAAAAAAAATCAGTATAGTTTAATAAGTAATAAACATGCTTAATGTCCTAATTTATTCTTCTATGTCATAATAAGGGGAAAAGAGAGAGAGAATAGATGGATCCTCCAAGCTATATAACCATACTAGATTTACTACTATAAATTCTTTTTGCATTATCTAGTTAGCTTAATTGATAAAAGTTTTTTTTTGTTATCGAACAAAAAAATTGGGATCAAATCCCACTTATATAAAAATAAAATTCATTAATATTTTGACTTGTGATAAAGAGCAATTATTATAAAACCTACTATATTATGAATTATTAAAATCTGAAACCGTTACTTCTAAATTAGATACAATAAGACTCTATGAGTTATTAAAATCTCAATCTTTCATCATCAAATTAGTTGTTTGGTTTTTTTTTTTTTTAATTTAAAAGGTGTGGTTTAAAATTTTTTCCTAATTAACACAAACATTTAAATAATTATATACTAGTAATGTTTTCACATTTATTTGAGTAATTGATGATATAGAAAAATTTAACCAATCATGTAACAATGTAACAATTGAGATTTTAAGAACTCTATGACAGAATTACTTTATGACTTTTAGAACATCTATACGTATAAATTTTTGTAAGATAACTAAAAAATGTTTGAAAAGTTAAAAAATTACCAATTGCATCGTTAAAAAAAAGTATGTTAATCTTGTCTTCTGCTTATTTATATTATATATCTATATAAAGTGAGTTCTAATTAACTCAACTAATAAAGTCTCTTGTCGTCGGATAAGAGATCTGAGATTCAATCACCATCTACACCAAAAATCAATTGGTGTCTTGGTCAACTATCTCTCAAAAAAAAAATCTATATATAATATAATTATAAGTTGAAACCATTGATTTTTTAATTTTTTTTACACCTCTAATGTTGCCACATAAGCCTTTGAATACCCAAATTTGGTCACATTATCAATCTAATAAGTATTTTTTTTAAAAAAAAATTTAGAACTACAAATAGAGATTTCATGTTAATAGTGAGTTTAGATGAAATCCAATCAAAAGTTGGTCACATCAACAGTTTGTAAAATAATTTGTGACTGTAGTATTACTCAATTATGCTTGATCTTTAAACAAATTTTTATTAAATTATTTTTTTAATATAAATTTTAATTTGAATTTTTATTATTAAAAAATTTTAGTTACATATTTACCACATAAATTTCTTTTTTTGAACTTTTTCGTATGCTACATGAGTTTGTGATTAGTTAAACAATAAAAATAGAGATTTTTTTTTTTAGAAGGAACAAAATAGAGCTTTCATCCATATGTCAAATTGTCAATATTAGAATTTAATTTGTCCAATTTTGAGTTGCAATTATAATTAATAAAAAAGAAATGATACAAAGTTAAAAACAAACATAATTTTTTTTTTTATAAATATAATCTAATAGTTGCCATTATGGGGGGAGAGGATTCGAACCCCTTTTTTTCTAATAAAAGTTCAAATATGTTATACTATTAAATTACAAGATCTTTGACAAACATAATGTTCGAGTCAAAGAAACTACCATCACCAATTGTAATGGAGCGTGGATATTGAGTTACTGTTGTTGTAAGGTTGCCTATTAAATTATTAATTAATGTTAGTAAATAAGGTCAATTGAAATCTATTTTTTAGGAATTTTAAATCAAACGTCAAACTAGGAGGCATTTTATATTACTTTATTTTTGTACTGCTATATTTTTTTTTTTTATTGTCTCATGTTTAGTTTTAAATTAACACTTGTTCGCATTTCATTATAGAATTGTATTCAGTAAAAAATATAATATTTATATATTAAAAAAAAAAACTTTACTTTAAATTTTTCTTCATTGTATGTCAAGTTCCTAGAATTGCATGTTTAAATTTTACACCTTAAAATTTTAGAATTTAGATTTTACTCCTTGAAGTTATATTTTGTTTGCATTAGCCATTCCTTCAGTTAAGTGTCACATAAACTTGCCACACGTATTTAATTTGTCCAATACAAAATTTGTCATATCATTTTTGTAGTCTAAACAAATTAAATAATTAAAAATGATATGGCATAATAAAAATAATGTGGCATCATTTTATTAGATGTACTAAACATGTGTGGCAAGTTTATATGGCAATTAACGGAAAATATGGATGGTAGGACTACTGATGCAAATGGAATAAAACTTCATGGGGTAAAATCTAAATTCTAAAATTTTAAAGTGTAAAATCCAAACACACCTAAATTTTAGGGGTGTATTTTACAATTTAGCCTATATTTTATGGTTACTACGTGCTAAACATCATTCTGATCAAAGGTTTTTGCACAACTATGAGTTATTTTTTCCTTTAATTTCAATTTCAATTTTTTCCTCTATATATATATATATTCTTTTTCTTTTTTTACATTTGAAAATACATGTCCACTTTTTAAAATTTGTAGTTCTTACTTATTAAAAATTTTATATGATCATCACATTTTTTAAAAACAAATTGAATTTCTCAATAAGAAAAATTCAATGATAACCTTTTATATTTATTAAACATTGTGTGACTTTTTGTGCTCTAGTAATAGTTAGCTCAAGTGATAAGGTTTCTTGCCCTCACATAAGAAACTTAAGTTCAAATCACGATTATATTAAAAATCAATTAATGTTTTAACTTGATAATAAAGAGTGATCATCATGGAATGAATATCATAAATTGAAATCCTACCATATATAGGAGTGTCCAACAAGTGGACTCAATTTATTCATCTGACCCGAGCCAAATAGAAGCATCAATTAGCATTAATTGATACTGATTAGTGGCAGGTTATGCATTATCAAACCTAACTTGGTTTTGTTGGATATTGATGGTAAGGGCTTAAAACCATCAAAATTTCCCATTTATCTTTTCCCCCTTTCATCTTCGACGACCACAAAAGCTTTCAGTAGTTTATGTCAAGATCTAATTCTTTTCAATGTAGATGAGGCCAAGATTTGGTTGCAGATGTCCAAATTTGATTGCAAAGGTTGAGATCTAGTAGCGGCGACTCCAAAGACCATGGAGATCAAGATCTCCCCCACATTCATCAGTGTTTCCCCCATCATCAACTCATTAATTGAGAATTCAATGGATCTGACAGTTGATAACTTTTTGATGACCAATCGAAATCGGTTTGCTTTCTCTTATAACCCGGCATGACTGGACCGAGTGAAATGTTGGAAATATACCTAAAGATTTGTGTATTGTGCTAATCATATCTATAAAAATTGTATGAAAAAATATATTGTTTTTCTTTTATTTAATAACCGTTTTAGTTTTTTTTTTTTTTGATAAAAAAAAGGCACAAAATTAAATAACTACAAAGTCACAAGTCTATTATAACAAACTCCCTCCTTATCTAGGAATAGAAACTTTTCCACCAAGTAGCGGATCATAAAAAATAATAGAATTATAGGAACTAGAATTTCCAAGTTTAAAACGAGCATCTGCATAGCTATTGGCTTCCCTCAACGTGTGTATTTTTTTTTTAATAACCATCTTATTTTTTATATATATTTTTTGGTAGAAAAAGACACAACATTAAACAGCTCTAGAGTTACAAGTCTATTACAATAAACTCCCTCCTTATTCAGGAATAGAAACTTTTCCACCACAGGTAGCAGGTCATAAAAAATAACAGAATTGCAGGATCTAGTATTTCTAGGTTTAGAAAGAGCATCCGTATAGCTATTGGCTTCCCTCAACATGTATTTTTCTATTATTTAATAACCGTCTCATTTTTTATATTTTTTTTTTTTGTAGAAAAATGCACAACAATAAACAGTTATAGAGTCACAAGTCTATTACAATAAACTCCCTCTTTATCTAGGAATAGAAACTTTTCCACCACAGGTAGCGGATCATAAAAAATAATAGAATTACAAGAACTAGAACTTTCAGGTTTAGAAAGAGCATCTGCATAGCTATTGGCTTCCCTCAACATGTGTTTTTCTATTATTTAATAACCGTCTCATTTATATATATATATTGTAGAAAAATGCACAACATTAAACAACTACATAGTCACAAGTATATTACAATAAACTCCCTCCTTATTCAGGAATAGAAACTTTTCCACCACAAGTAGCAGGTCATAAAAATAACAAAATTACAAGATCTAGTATTTCTAGGTTTAGAAAGAGCATCTGTATAGCTATTGGCTTCCCTCAACATGTATTTTTCTATTATTTAATAACCGTCTCATTTTTTATATTTTTTTGGTAGAAAAATGCACAACAATAAACAGTTACAAAGTCACAAGTCTATTACAATAAACTCCCTCCTTATTTAGGAATAGAAACTTTTCCACCATAGGTAGCGGATCATAAAAAATAACAGAATTACAAGAACTAGAACTTTTAGGTTTAGAAAGAGTATCTGCATAGCTATTGGCTTCCCTCAACGTGTGTTTTTCTATTATTTAATAACCGTCTCATTTTTTATATATATTTTTTGGTAGAAAAATGCACAACATTAAACAGTTACAAAGTCATAAGTCTATTACAATAAACTCTCTCTTTATTCAGGAGTAGAAACTTTTCCACCACAAGTAGCGGATCCTAAAAATAACAAAATTACCAATACTTGAATTTCCAATTTTAGAGAGAGCATCTGCATGACCATTGGCTTCCCTCGATATGTGTTCAAGCCGATGTAACCTTGAATCAAGGTATTTGTGTTTGTATTTGTAGTTTTGTACTTATAGAAAAAGATAATATTTTTTAAAAAGTTCGAAAAAAAAAAACAGTTTTAAAAGAAAAAGGGATAAGGAAAGAAGGAAAAAAAAAATCTCTCTATTGGTAGGAGTACGAGATGATAAGCACTAGACTAGACAGCTATCACAAACCACAGCTCTCTGTTGAGAAGTATTGACCTCAGAAATGAGAAGTCACACGCACACATTAGCCCAAAAAAGTGCACCGTCACCGTAAACAAACGGTGAGAGATCAAACGTGGTGCTATCTCGTGCGGGCTTTTACTAAACGAAGGTTCAAGGTTGTTGTCTTTAAAACGAGACGCTGTGTCACAGCTTTTATTTTCTCTTCCACTCTCACTCTTCTCTTCATCTGTTTCTTTTGACGGAAAAAACAACCAAAAAAAAAAAACCCCAAAAGAAAAGAGAGAGAAGAAAAGAAAAGGAAAGAAAGGGAAAGGGAAAGAGAAAGGAAATGGTCGTTGTAGATGATGATGATGATATGGTGGAGATGAGAATCATCATGTTCGCTTCTGGAGCTCCCTCTTCTTCCTCTCAATTCTCTGATGCTTATCCCAAAAGGTACTCTTTGAAGATCCCCAATCTTCTTCTTGGGTTGGATATTTAAGCTTTTTTTTATATAGTTTTAGTGTGTGTGTGTGTGTGTGTGTAGTAGTAGTAGTAGTTAAGTAAAAGAATAAAAAAGTAGTCTCTTAAGTGTTTTTTTTTTTTTTTGATGGATTTGATGGTTTGGATTCAGTGTTTCCCACCTGTGTTTGGAGGATTTCGGGAGATTCTTGGGCTAGGGTTGGATATAGTCTTTCTTTAGCGTTTTCTGAGTCTCCTTCTCTCTCTCCATAGGTAGAGATTGAAGAGAAAACTGTTATTTATTTATTTTTTTTTCTATTTTCTATTTTTTGGGTTTTTGTTTTTAGTTTTGATACTGCTTGTATACTTCAGAAAAAAAATTTATCTTTTTGTTGTTGTTGTTGTTGTTGTTTGAGTTGGGGTAATTGAATAATTATGTTATTGTTGATGTGGGTTTGTGAGGAATTTGTTATTTGATTTGAAAAATCTAGGGTTTTGATGGAGGGGAGATATACTGGGGATTGAGTGATTTGATTGAAGGTGTTTGTAAAAAGGTTGTTTTTCTTGAATTGTTTGTATTGGGGATGGCAAAAATTTCAACTTCACCAGACACAACCAAGGAGATGATGAGCTGAGAAATGGTAGATTCTCTCATCACTGCCCTTTCAATGGAGAATCATCATCCATCCACCATTTTGTCCATGGATTCCAGCGCCTCCTCCCACGACGATTTAGATTTGGAGATGAATCGGCAAATCATACTGTCCCGTCCACCCGACATCAATTTGCCCTTGTCAGCCGAACGCAGCCCGCCTCCGCCATCGTGGAATTCAGAGCCCTGTGATATTTTAGATGTTGGGCTTGCTCCACAAGTCTATGAGACTGAGACTTTCCTTAATATCCCCAAGGCTGGAAGGAAATGTGCCAAGCGGATTGATAGTATTTGGGGTGCTTGGTTTTTCTTTAGCTTTTACTTTAAACCCTCATTAAATGAGAAATCGAAAGCCAAGATTGTCCGGGACAGCAATGGAGTGTCTGGGTTTGACAAATCTGATCTCAAGCTCGATGTCTTCATGGTTCAGCATGACATGGAGAATATGTACATGTGGGTATTCAAGGAGAGGCCAGAGAATGCATTGGGCAAGATGCAGCTGAGGAGTTACATGAATGGACATTCTCGTCAAGGTGAGCGTCCATTTCCATTCAGCGTTGATAGGGGTTTTGTCCGATCTCACAGGATGCAACGGAAGCATTATAGGGGTCTGTCGAATCCCCAGTGTGTGCATGGGATTGAGGTTGTTCCAGCGCCCAATCTTATGGGTCTCGATGAGGAAGAGCGGAAGAGGTGGATGGAACTCACAGGCAGGGACTTGAACTTCACAATCCCTACAGAAGCAAGTGATTTTAGTTCATGGAGAAACCTGCCTAACACAGACTTTGAGCTTGAGAGGCCAGCTCCTCCAATAAAGACTGCCTCAAATTCCAACTCCAAAAAATTGCTTAATGGGTCTGGCCTGAATTTGTCTACTCAGCTGTCTAATCATAGCAATGGTGATGCGATGGACCTATCACCCAGCAGCAAGAGGAAGAAGGACTTTTTCCCACATGTGAATGATGATGATTGCTACTTGGCTGTTAAAATTCCGGATATTGAAATTCACCCTAATAATGAGCCACTCTGGTTGAATGACTTTAGTGGGGTAATGAAGAATGTATATGGGCCTGTTACAGCTGCAAAAACAATCTATGAGGATGAAGAAGGATATTTGATCATTGTCAGTTTGCCCTTTGTGGATCTTCAGAAGGTGAAAGTTTCTTGGAGGAATACTCTCACTCGTGGTATCATAAAGGTATCTTGTGTGAGCACATCTCGCATGCCATTTATCAAGAGACATGATAGGACTTTCAAGCTTACAGATCCATCTTCTGAACACTGCCCTCCAGGGGAATTTGTTAGAGAAATCTCACTTTCAACCCGGATTCCCGAAGACGCTAACATAGAAGCTTATTATGATGGGCCAGGATCTGTGCTTGAGATTATAGTGCCAAAACTTCGTGTGGGGCCTGAAGAACATGAGGTTCGTGTTTGCCTTCGCCCTCACCTGGGAGGCAATGATCTTATGTTGACTTGAGATAGGCGTTTATTAAAATTTGTAGGCATTGTTGCCATGGTTGGTGCTTCATTGTTTTACTAACTTTGTACCATACAGTGTATTCTATGAAACAAATTGTGCATCTCACATTTGTCTTTGCAAATTTTGCTCGCTAACTGTTATGGTATTTGTGCCCATGAATCTGTTCAGCTTTTGACTGTAATGATTCTTTTCAACCTATATTGGAATCAAGTTATTTATAAAAGTCATTATATCTTCAGTTGAATAACCTTTCATGGCTTGGATATGTTTTCATCTGTAAATTTCTGTCTCACTCTCGCACCTTTTATTGATAGCTTATAAAGTTTGGATATGAGGTGTCCAGAGGGATTTTGCTGTGATAGCTTGTACGTTGACATCAATAATTTCTTTCTGATTTAATTTGCTGTGGTTTCCGTAAGGTGTTACGTGTAGTCTAGCGTCTCCAATAAAAACAAAATTTGCGGCCAAGTACTTTGTTGCTTGTTCATCTTGCCTACTGTTAAATCACTTCCATTTTCCATTCTCTCATTGCATATCTTTCTCCTGGAAGAAGCCATTGACTTCAATCAGTTAGTATGACTTAACGTTATTGGTATTTTTTGTATGTGAACAAACAATGCGCAAGCACAGATCCATCAAAATATCAAGCCTAGCTTGAGTATTTTCAGCTAGGAAGTTCACAAGTGGGGGCCAAGTTTGCTCTTGAAATCATCTGCTGCATGAGTATTTCAGCCTCAGGTGACCCAAAAATGCAGTACTGTTCCTCAATCAAATTGAACCATGTGGTTGCATTAACTAATGAACAACCTGGTTGAATAACTATATGATTGAATTTAATTACCCTATATAAAGAAGATAACACTATTTTTACTGTATTGGTCAATACAATTGTATAAATTGAATTCAATTGGGGAACATAAAGTATAACGTTAAGACTAAGCACCTATTCCTTAAGCACCCAAACTTTTCTCTGACAATTTACATGTAAATATTTAAAATATGGTCACACTCACACCTTCGTTCCCATGTTGGTCTTTTTATTAAATAAAAAATAAAAAAAATAAACAATTCCTATATTGGTCTTAATCTATAGCAGAATCAAATAGTTTTTATTTAATTGATTATACATATAATATTTTATTTAAACTTAGTAACAAAGAATACATCATCGGATTGCAGAACTAATTTGGGTCTGTTTGAGGTGGGTAAAGACTGGTAGCGTATTTTGATATGAATAATCCTTGCAAAAAACATTTATTGACAGAGATAAGACAGTACCTGTTTAATATTTAAATCATGATTTTTGTTTTTCATGATGGTGCCTAACTATTGTGAAAGGCACCAATCCATATCTCAAAGTTTTCAGAAGCCAATACTGTGTTGCCACTTAAGCAAAAGGAAGTTTCTCTATAAATAAATAAAAAATGACTTTTTTGAGTGATATTTTGGGATAAAAGAAGGGCCAAACCAAAACGTTTTGATCAATAATGTGAACGCTGAGTCAACGTTAATTGTCTATTTGGATACGGTGAGGGGGCCATAGGAGGAAACTTTGGTGGCGGTGACTGGTGAGGCCAAGGACGGCGTCGCATTGAATGATATTTTTGTGTGTGAATTTACAATACAACAACGTCAATTAATGGTGCTTTTGTTTACTTTTCCAAGTCCTAGGTGTTTCCTTATACATTTGACATGTGGATTCCGCTGGGAAGGAATGCACACAACCAGCCAATCTCAGTTGAGGCCTAGTAAAACTGTAGCAGATCAGCCATTTCTATTCCTCCCCTGGATCAAATTAAGACCCTTAAAAGTTCGGCTAAAAAGCACAGATATTTCATCCAGATGTCGTTCTGTGTTAAATTTATGTCATATTCATGTCATATCGGTGTCGTATTGATTATTTTATATTATAATTTTTCAAAAATCGTTTGTATCACCTTATTATATCTATATTGATATTTGTGCTTCCTAGGTTTTGCCTATTGGTTTTGAGATATAAAGAAAGAGATTTTGAAGTGAGAACATAGAAAAAAAATAAATAAATAAATAAAAGGCAATACTATATACAGCTGACGAGGGAGGCATTGCTGTCAGTAGATTAGAGAGACATATAATAGCTGAAGGAACATGGTGCTTGGCTTAGAGATAGAGCTGTTAAGGAAAGTAGGAAAATGCATTTTCGTCATGAGTGAGGTCAGTTCCATGTCTTCTTGTTTTCCGTTTTTTATTTATTATTTTAAACTAAAAAGGACAAAAAGGCATTATTAAAAAAAAAACAAAAAACAAAATATTTTGATTCAAAAAATTTGTTTTGTTTTTGGTTGAATGATTCAAACATCTCAACTAAACGGAAATCTATTCTTTTTGTGTATAGAAAACATAAATATTTATCTCCGTTAATAACTTAATACCACTAGGCTCCCATGTAAAACAGAAATGGATTGGGATCCAGTATAATAGCTAAGCGCCTAGCGCTATTACACTATGTAATTATTATATTTATGCGAAATATAAAAATTCATAGGATGAAAAGTAAAAGGTTAAAAAATTATGAAAAAAAATTACCCTATCAACTTTTATATTTCACATGAGATGTTAATTGCATGGTGCAATAGTCAAATCTCAATCCAACAATTATATTTACTGATCTTTTTATGGTGTATGGTGCCTATAGCATATTTCCTAGATAATGCCAGGAAAGGTGAATTTATTTTTTCGAGTTTCAGGCCTGTTACAGTGCTACTAGCTTGGAAATGGAGAAGGTATGTGTATCAAATATATGTACTGTCCCTTTTATATAGAGGTTGGTCTCATACTTGTGAGGTACCCAATGTGAGAGGGGTTACCTCAATATGAGAGGGGTGTTACGTATACTTGATGCATATAAATTTTTTTTTCTTGAAAATGGGGTACTCAAGATGTTATCCTAGAATTGATAGTTCACCATGAATAGTATGAAACGAACCAATGTGCAGCCTGCAGGTCAGTTGATAATGACACTAACACCACATTTGGAATAGCTAAAAGAAGGAAAGGAAGAGAAATTAGGAAAAGATAGAGTTTCTGCTATTTGGTTGGTATGAGAGAAAAGAAAAGAAAGAAAAAAAGTGAATAAAAAAAAAATCAATCCATTAGGACAACTCTTATAATCGAGAAATTATAAAATTCTCATGGTAGATAAGTGACGTAATTTACCATTCTACTTAAAAACTCCCACATGTTTAAAATTGCTGAGTTAAAAATTTTTTTTTAAACAAAAATTAATTATGACTCAGCAATTTTAAACAGGTGGGAGTCTTTAAGTGGAATAGTGGACCATATCACTTGTCCACCATGAGAACCTTATAATTTCTTCTTATAATCTGTCCAATTTGTGTAGAAATGGAGAGAAATCAGTAATAAAAAATTCTAGCCACTTTTTTTTTTTTTTTTTTTTTAATTTTAGTTGGCTCTGAAAATTGCAATTTTATTTATTAACTCTTTTATCCATTTCTTATGGATAAAGTTTACTTACAAAATTGGTTGTAACCTTAGACTACAACCTTACTCATTATCTTCTTATTGTAGATGAATTTTGACAAATCTACCATTGAATTACATTTTCTTATATCCTCCATACTTGCAAAATTTCTAGAAAGTTAAAAATCAATAACTATGTTATCAATAAATTATTTAAATTGCAAGTTTTTGTAGTTTAAAATTATGCATAAAATATAAGCTTGTAAATCATATAGTAAAAATATCCGATTGATACAAAATTTGACATATGTATTGAAAGTGTAAAGAACATACAACTCAATGGTTAGATTTTCAATAATGTATATTTCATTGAGTAAAGTTGTAGCCTTAAACTACAACCAACTTTGTAATTAAACTTTGTCATTTCTCTATTTTATCATGGTATAAAAGTAAAAATTATATATTTTTCTTTTCATTTCTCTTCCCTTTGCAAACCAAACAAAGGTTGGATAAGCATATTCTTTTCTTTTCTCTTTCCTTCCCTATTTCCAAACATACATTAGAGAAATGTTTTCTTTTCCCTTTCTTTATTCTTTCCTTTTACTTTTCTTTATTCTTTTCTTTTCTTTTCCCTCACTCAACTCCAACCAAACATAGTGTAAATAATCCTTCAATGAGTTGCAAATTATCAAACATTTTATCTTTTGAAAGGAAATGAATGGAAAGTAAATAAAATTATTTAGGAATAATATAAGAAAAAAAATAATCAATTTATAACAATAGTACTATTATAGTGCCCTGCAAATGATTTATAGTTCACTTAATACTTTCTTCTCGTATAATAATAATATATAGATAATAATATGTTGGGAAATTTAGAATCCAGTTGATAGAATTAACCAGTTTTAAATCCAAGTTGTTAATTAGATTTATTATGAATAAATCTTGTTAAAACAAACTAACATCAATACCATGTCAATATCAAGCATAGCGGAATAGTAAATAAGACAAGATATGATGACCCAGGAAAATCAATGAAATAAATTAGTTTCACAGTAAAAAACTTGGCGGGAAACCTTCTCGAAAAGTAATCCACTATAATAAAGAGAAGTTTCAAATCTAGTACCAAACTTTTGTCCTTAGACTCTACTATCCTCGCAGATGAAATTATAGTAGAAACCTTCTATCGCTTCAGAATCTCTGAACTCTTAAATATATGAACACTACCTTTTAATGTACGACTCCCAATACGTGATTAACCAATGATGCACGGATCTCAGTACGTGACTAACACACCAATTTGAGGATGTGTTGCAAAGTTCTTTATTTTATCAACAATGAAGATCAAGAAGCACTTGATTACAAAACTCTAAGGTGCAAAGACGTAGTACTTTCTTTCAGAGAGAATAAGGCACTAGGTCACTTTTTGCATGTGTTCTCATGTATAGTCAATCAATACATATGTGACTGCCTTTAAAATAAGCCTTATATATGTCTAGAGTTGTGAGAAAGGAAACCTTACACATACACATCAGCTTGGGCCGAAAATCAAATCTGAAAATTCTAATTTTGTAGATCTCGATAGATTTTCTATCCAACTTCTGTTCAGCTTTAATGAACGGCTTTTCTTCACTTGTTTCTTGGTCCAATCTTCATGGCTTTAATACTTGACTTGAACAATATGTTTCTTGAAATACTAAACTCATCCTAGATCTACTAAATTACAAGTGCATTTTGTCAAAGGATTAGCCAATTTACAATAACATATGTCTCTAACAATTCTCACATATGTCCTAATATAATATGAGAGAGTAGTCATAAATCTAAGATGCACTATATCATATGTGTACATTACCAATAAAATTTATTATTATTATTATTATTATTATTGTAGCCATCTATCAAAATGTTGATGTATACATATAGCATAAAATTGTTGACCAAAAGCGGGCGGTCCACTCTAAAAACAAAAACCCAATGTCTTCATTCTCCATTACCAACATGATGCCAAAATATAGTTTAATTAATGTGCTGATCTAATGAACTGTATGAGTGGCAGCAACTTCTTTATCTATGAGACCTATTTCCTTAAAGAGTTGATTATTACACGATCAAGTGATTGAACTAGAATTGTCCCCATCATCTGATAATATTGAGTGTGAGGTAGACTTGTGTATCAAACTGGATGAAAGCCAGTCGCCAGAAGAGAGAAAGAAAACCGATAAGGAATAAATCTAGGCAGGACGGAGCTAGAAATTTTACTTTGATTTGCCTCATATTAGCTTTTATTAGTTCTCTTTTAAGCCTACACCCACTGCAGATATCACCTTTTTTTTAATACCTATAGCTAACAATTAGTCACATCAATAAATATGAAAAATTTTGTATCTATAAACCTTCTCATATATATATCAGGCATTAGTTTTCAAATAAAAAATAATAACAAAGGTCTTTCAATTAACTTGGAAGTATGCTGCAAAATTTTTGTTAGAAATTTTTAATCAATGTAATTCTTATTAGTACTCAAAATACTAATAAAACTAAACAACCAATTGATCATTTTAAGGTCATTTATTTTCTCTCTTAAGTTTTTCCTATTCCTTTAGACACTTATAAGTCGATAATATTCATAGAAATAAAATATAAGTATATAATAAAGCTAGCCTACATTGCAAGAACAAATAATATTAATAGAAATTAAATATAACAAAATAAATGTTAGCAACCATAAAATAAATTGAATCTAAATTCAACCAAAAAAATAAATTCAAGATCACTTTTGTACCTCTCAAATATATACAAATTTAACTTAATAAGAAAAGATTGAACTATAATAGAAATGAAAAGGCAAAACAAGAATTGTTTACCTCTCAAAATTCACATAACTTCATATTATAAAACTCTTTGTTAAGGAAGATATAATTTAATTTTTTCTTAAGATATGCTTTGTTAAGGAAGAGTTTTAATGAATTGAAATCGAAGAGAATATGAGAGTACTAAGTGATAAAAAGTTTTGGGGTGACTAAAAGGTAAAAGCTATAAAGTATTTAGGAAAAAGCTCAACTAAAGAAGCTAGTAAAAATATGGATAGTTGACATGTTAAGAGGAAGATGGATAAAAACTAATGGACAAAACATGAAAACATGCAAAGAAAAGTTGGGGGAGCCAAATCTTATGCTAGGGTGGCCAGCTCATGAGAAGAATAAATTGGGACATTAGTTTTACCTGAGTCTAAGACTCTAGAGTAAAGGAGCTGAGTAACTCCGATTTGAATGGAAGGCTCTCCATTTTATCCACTATAATCAGGCGATGTTTCAGCTCCATTGACTATCTCAAAAAAAGCAAATGGTGAATGGATATTGGGCAGGGAAGAAATTAGATATATGTGCTCAATGAATTCCGCAAATGTCATTTTTCTCCCTCTAATCTGTGATTCCAAGTAAATTTGGATGGCCTCATTTTTACTTAAAAGATGTGATCCGCAACATTAAAATTGGATGGGGGATTTTCTTTACGCTCTCAACATCAATTGGAAGGAAGAAAGGATGTAAATAATGGTTACTTTAGTTCCACTTCCGCCAGCGGGTATCAGGATCAATCAACTCGCATACTCTTGCTTCTTCGGATTGAGCACTTTCAAGTTCAACAGGAGAAATAAATTTGAACGTGGTTGGGTTTGGTAATCGTTTTGTCCTGCCAAATTCCAGCGGCTCTTCCATTACCAACCCACCATCCGGTCTTGTTTGAGAAGACTTTTCACCACCGGTACACGAGTAATTGTAGAACCACACTAATTGTAGAACCACAACTTTTGTCATGTGGCAAACTATGACTGACATCCTATCATTTTCACATGAACTGTGAGGTTCAGCAAGCTGTAATTAGTTCTTTTCAAGCTCACCAACTTACCAAGTAAGATTTTATTGTGAAAAATAAAAATGTAATAATTCTCTGTTTTCCTGCCAAACTTGAAATAAGAGTGACTCCGAGTTTGGCTAGCATACCAGCCGACCCTTTGAGATATATATATATATATATATATATATTTGCGCTTTTGAAATAATAAATAAAGGCTTCCACATCTATTTATTTATTTATTAACCATATAAATATATAACCTTGGAATTTGCATATATTTAGTGCTAAGTGATATTGATAGAATGAAATCCTCCAATTGTTCATAAATAAAAAATAAAAAATGAAATCCTCCAATAAACCAAGCAGGTGCTTTGCACGTGCTACTAGTGATTTATGATTTAAAAAGAGGCAAAAATAACTAAATTTGGTTCGAGTTTTTAAAGTTAGGCATGAAACTCGCGGACATGAAGCTTAAGGAACAAAGGCCATAAATTTTGCTCCTAACCAAGTTATATTCATTCTCACCAAGGTAAACAACTTTTGGAAGCAGATCAATATTGTCCCAAGCCTCTGCCCACTTCCTCAATTATGAATGAATACAGCAGCACTGAAAAAGTAGGTTAGTTCGAAATACTTTTGGTGGGTTTGAACTTGCAACTGATGATGTAGAAGCAAAAAACATCTCATCTGTGAATCAGGACTCTTAAAATTTTTAAAAAACACAAAATAGAATAGTTTAAGCAGAATATGTGTCTAAATGTAAACACTTCATTTAAAAATATAAGAAAGGCCTGGCAATGAAATAGTTCCAGGCATCAATGCCACAATAATCAGTAACAGAAAGTAGTGGCAGCATAGGACATATAAAATGGCTTTGAACAAAATTACCGATAACTTCAAAGCCCCAATTGAGAGTCAAAATTAAGATAAACAAACAGCTTGAAATTTAAAATAACCGCCTACGATACTATAGGGAATGCCGCTCAGAAATTTAGTCGACTTCCTCAATCTTGGGGCCAGCACCACTTCCTCCAGCAGGAACATCATCATCAGCTCCGGGCATTTCACCACCAGCACCTTGGTACATCTTGGCAATGATTGGGTTGCAGATACTCTCCAACTCCTTCATCTTGTCTTCAAACTCGTCAGCCTCTGCAAGCTGGTTGCTGTCTAACCATTGGATCGCCTGCTCAATGGCATCCTCGATCTTCTTCTTATCAGCTGGTGGAAGCTTGGCGCCAATCTTCTCATCCTTCACTGTGTTCCTCATGTTGTATGCATAATTCTCCAAAGCATTCTTGGTCTCGACCTTCTTTTTGTGCTCCTCATCCTCAGACTTGTATTTCTCTGCCTCTTGAACCATCTTCTCGATTTCATCCTTTGAGAGTCTACCCTTGTCATTGGTAATGGTGATCTTGTTCTTTTGACCGGTTGTCTTGTCCTCAGCAGACACATTCAAGATACCGTTGGCATCAATGTCAAAGCACACTGTGATTTGAGGAACACCCCTGGGAGCAGGAGGGATTCCTGAAAGCTCAAATTTACCAAGCAAGTTGTTGTCCCTGGTCCTTGTTCTTTCACCCTCATAGACCTGGATCAACACACCAGGCTGGTTATCGGAATAGGTAGAGAACACCTGTTCCTTCTTTGTGGGGATGGTAGTGTTCCTGGGAATCAACACAGTCATGACACCACCGGCAGTTTCCAAACCAAGGGAGAGAGGGGTAACATCCAAGAGCAGAAGATCCTGCACCTTCTCATTGCCCTCACCGCTCAAAATAGCTGCCTGGACTGCAGCACCATAAGCAACGGCCTCATCAGGGTTGATGCTCTTGCAGAGCTCCTTCCCGTTAAAGAAGTCTTGTAAAAGCTGCTGGACCTTGGGAATTCGAGTTGAACCACCGACAAGGACAGCATCGTGGATTGTGCTCTTGTCCATCTTGGCATCTCTCAAACACTTCTCGACAGGTTCCATACACTTCCTAAAGAGATCCATGTTAAGCTCCTCAAATCTGGCACGAGTAATGGTGGAGTAGAAATCAATTCCTTCATACAAAGAATCAATTTCAATGGTAGTCTGGGCAGTGGATGAGAGAGTTCTCTTTGCCCTCTCACATGAGGTCCTCAATCTCCTAAGAGCTCTGGGGTTGCCACTGATGTCCTTCTTGTTCTTCCTCTTAAACTCCTGGACAAAATGATTCACCATTCTGTTATCAAAATCTTCACCACCAAGATGGGTGTCACCAGCAGTGGCTTTCACTTCAAAGATACCCTCTTCAATAGTAAGAAGAGACACATCAAAGGTACCACCACCAAGATCAAAAATCAAAACATTCTTCTCGCCGACACTTGTTGCCTTCTTATCAAGACCATAAGCAATGGCCGCAGCAGTGGGCTCGTTAATGATTCGCATGACATTAAGACCAGCAATGACACCGGCATCCTTGGTAGCCTGACGCTGAGAGTCATTGAAGTACGCTGGAACAGTGACCACTGCATTCTTGATTTGGAAACCTAGGTAAGCCTCAGCGATCTCACGCATCTTCATTAGAACCATGGATGAGATTTCTTCAGCAGCAAATTGCTTCTCCTCACCCTTGTAGTTGACACAAATCATGGGCTTCTCGCCAGGTCCATTAAAGACCTTGAACGGCCACAATTTAATATCACTCTGAACTGAGGCATCACTAAATCTCCGTCCAATCAACCTCTTGGCATCTACAAAGGATAGGTACAATATAAGAACAAACATTGATTATAACAAACAAACAAACAAACAAAAAAGAACAAAACATTGATTATAACAAACAAACAAACAAAAAAGACCCAATTTTCAACGAATCACAATTGATTATTTCACATGTATAGTCATCCAACATGCATCGCTAATAATAAAACCCATAACATTGTAAGCTTATTACTTTCCAAATTTCAGATCATTTCAACTAAATTTAGATTCCATATAATTGATTATAATACAACTCTCCAATCATTGAAGTTCGTGGACAATAAGCTTACAAACTAACGTATCACTGATCAGCAATTTGTAACAGTTTTTAGTATTTTCTTTTTAGAAAACCATTACATCTTAATAAAACTAAGATTAACCTTCGATTCAATAAACAGTATTAACATAGGACATGAACCATGATTTCTCTTAAATCTAAGATTACCTATTTGAATTAACAATTATTTACATCCTCTCAATTACGTTTTTTACTTAAGCAACTACTTTAATCATAAGTAAATACGTGTTTCATTAACAGAATCATAAAAAACATTAAATCTAACTCCAAATATAAACATCAAAACTATCATACCGAACTTGCAAATAGCATATCATCAGCAACAACAAAAAAAACTCAGATCTAAAACACAAGTAAATACAAACAACACAGAATAGTAGATCGGAGAGCTCTAAAACAAAGCTTGATAGATCCACAAACTTCAGCTATAATCAACAAAGATATATATTCACATAAAACAACAAGTCAAGCCAAGTCAAAAAAACATGCTATTTTCAGATCTATGAAGCAGTGAACTGAACTCAGAGATCTTACCGAAGACGGTGTTGGTAGGGTTCATGGCGACCTGGTTCTTAGCCGCATCACCGATCAAACGCTCCGTATCGGTAAATGCGACGTAAGACGGCGTCGTTCTGTTACCCTGGTCATTAGCTATGATCTCAACACGGTCGTGTTGCCATACTCCGACGCAGGAGTAAGTGGTTCCGAGATCGATTCCGATCGCCGGTCCTTCTCCCTTTCCGGCCATTATAATCTTCCTATTAGTTGTGTCGACGAAGAAGAATTTAATAGAAAAGTAAAAAAGAGATCTGTGTAAGAGCTAAAAGAATAGTAGTACAAACAGCTAGGGTTTGAAAGTAAGAAAAAGCTTGGTGGAGCTCTGTTTATATAGTGTAAGGGTTAAGAATTCGAGAATGTTCTATCGCACAATAGTATTGGAGCCGTCCGATTTTCGTGTGGGAACCAACGGTTTCAGATTTGTCTAGATGAGGTGCCTTCCTTCGCCGCCCAGTGCTTTATTGACTTGTGTGCATCCGCGTCAATTCCCCCCTCTTCATACGATTTCCACTTTCCAGTTCCTTCCAATCACCGACCAAAATTAAAATCATTAACATTTTTTTGAATTTTTTTATTCTTTGGCAAAATCCACAAGTAATATACATAAATTATTACCGTTGGAATTTGTCTGATTTACCCTCTAGACATTAGACAATAGAGTTCAAAATTGTCTGATCTACTCCATTTAACTTTCATTTTTTTTTTTTTTTTAAAGTTACTTGGCACTGTTAAAAATTCTCTTGTTGCTTCATCATTTATATCTTACTAGTGCATCACTTGTGCGTATGTACGGTACAATTAAAAAAAATTATAATTACATATATATGGATTCAAATTAGACCCTTCGTCTTTTGCACTTTATTAACTTACTTAAAACAAAAATTAAAAAAAAAAAAACTTAAATAGAACACGTGACGCAAAATTAAACAACAATTGAAATTCAACTTGAAACCTAATTGGATTTTCTCTTAACTTTACCTATTAATATATATATATATATAT
The DNA here is from genome assembly GCF_001633185.2 of Quercus lobata. Taxonomy (NCBI): domain Eukaryota; kingdom Viridiplantae; phylum Streptophyta; class Magnoliopsida; order Fagales; family Fagaceae; genus Quercus; species Quercus lobata. The sequence goes on along the minus strand of NC_044910.1, from coordinate 47,946,565 downwards.
AAAGAGAGAGAGAGAGAGAGAGAGAGAGAGATATGTTATTTATCTACCATTGATTACCTAACACTCCTTTGCATAGCAATGACAAACGTTACATAACACGGTTTAAAATTTCTCGTGATACTTTCTTTTCTATCAATCTTTGATAGTTATTTATTTATCATTAATTATGCAGACACTCTTTTGCGTTTGTGATTGCCATAATAAAATTCCAATGAAACTTATGCAATCCAAACAAGTTGTTAGAATAGTAAGGAAGTTTCAAAGGATGTTCAAGGAAAACAATCTTTCTCTCTCTCAAAGATAAGTATAAGTGTGCGTTTGGATATAACGTTTTGCACGTTTTGTGTTTGGCGTTTGAACAGTGGGACCCACGGCACTGTACACGTTTCAACCATTCACGCAGTTTGTTCATCCTTGCTAGGATCCACGTGTACTTTTTGTGGTATTAATACCACATTTCAGCCACTGTGTATTGTGCATGTCTCAACATTTATTTGCGTAATAGTTTGTCCATCCTTGCTAGGACCCATGTGTGCACTGTTTAGTCTAGTTTTAAAATTATTTGCTACTGTATTTTTAGTTTTCAGTAAAATAAATGATATCCAACCAGATCCTAAGTCTACTCAATTTATATTTGTAGAGTTTTTGACGCGGTGTTTGGAATAATTTTAGGCACTATTAGCTCCGAGAGCTTCTATTCCAATAGGACCTGCAACATTATTATTCCAATTACAATGTAATAGGTGTGCATTGTCTGTCATTTATGTTTAGAAAGCAAATTTAATATTTTTGAAAAGTCTTAATAATTTATGATATTAGCCCCAATCTCAAGAATAATTCTTATATTTTACCTTTTTATTTATTTATTTACATTTTAGTTATTATTTTTAACTTCACACCTCAGTATTATTTTTTCTCAAAAAAATCTTACAAAATTTTAAAAAACAATTAAGAAATATTTGAATACAATTAAATATTTTCACATAAATATACGTCAAAGAAAATCTACTTAGTTTTGTTTGTATGTAGATTGGTACCGCGGTATAGCCCGCAAATAACTATATTTTTAATATCAAAGATTTTGTAGAAAACACAGATAAAAATGTATTAAATATTTTTATTAAAAGAATGCATATATATATATATATATATATTTTTCTAAGTTGATTATGACTGCGATTGGTTTTAAGTCTCTTTCATATGGACCCATCACTTATAGTCGGTCACATGGATAGCTGTAACAATAATTGTAATATTTTATGTGATTCTAGAATTTTTGTTAACTAAAACTGCACTTTCCTACATCAAATGCCAAACTTTTTCTTTTTTTGGATAACACATCAAATACCAAATTGATCATAAGTGTATAGCTTATCATATAAAAAAAAAAGACCGTAGGAAGATTCAAGAATAAGGCAATGACTTTGTTATAAAAAAAATAATAGTAAGGCAAAGACTTTGATATATTTTAATAGTAGAGAATTTAAAATTTTAAAATGACTGTATTGAGCAAAACATGTAACACGTCAGGAGGAGGAGGAGGGATTAAGATGGAAATCTAGTGATGGGGAAAAATCAGAGAAAAAACTTGGCCGTCATTGGGTGTGACGTAATGGGCAAATGCAGATGTGCACATTTGCGAGAGAGAGAGCGTTGTGATTGGTGGGGGCAGCGCCTAAGGAAGATTCTTAGGAAAAAGCACGAGACGTCGACGAAGACTTTTGCTTTCCCTTGCTGGCTTTGCTCGCTAAATAAATTGCCGTATAGTATAGACCACGCAACGAACATCGTGGGGAGGGGACCACAACAATTCAAAAATATTCTGGCTGGGGTTACCGACTTCACTTCTATTCTCTCACCTCGATCGGCCTTGTTTTGAGCCCAACATATAAGGCTAAAGAAAACAAGAAAATGACAGTATTTCCCTTAACTTCCTCTCTTCTTCTTCTTCTTCTTCTTCTTCTTCTTCTTTTTTTTTTTTTTTTTTTTTTTTTTTTTTTTTTTTTTTTTTTTAAGAGAGTTTCAACTTATAATATCTGCTCTTGATGATAACTATTATTATCAGATCAAGACACTAATCGATTTTGGTGTAGATGGGAATTGAACCCAGATCTTTTATTCAACTATCATAAATTTTATCAGTTGAGCTAATTGAAACTCACCCCTAATTTCCTCCTATATTTAGTGGGATCGGGGATGTGCGACACGTAATATTTATTTAATTTTTAATTGTCACTTGTCTTATATCTAAATAAAAATAGAAAGAAAATGAAAGATTCAATAAGAGGGACATTTTATCTTGTGATGTTTGATTGGTTCATTGCTTGGCTAAGTAGATTTGGAAAGAGTAGGATATGTGTTCGATCATTTTCCTTTGTAATAACTAGGCAAAAATAGCCAAATAGCACATTTTTGCATATTATGTTGCAATCTACCATTGTTTCATAAATATATAGGTTTCTAACACTTTTTAGATACTCAAATTTGGTAAAATCAAGTTTTCCATGGTACTCGAGTTCCTTAAACTCGAGTACTGTGGAAAATTTTTCAAAATCTTTTAGAGTATATTTTTCAAAGAACTTGAGTTTTTGAAACTCGTGTTTCACAGCAAACTCGAATTTCATATACTCGAGTTTCAAAAAAGTGAAAGATTTCTACATATTTTCAAAACAGTGATAGATTACTAATTTTTTTCCTTGATAGTGGGCCATTTTTGCAGTAATAACTACCTCAAATTACGAATAGTTGTGAGATTCCAGATTTTTCCATTAGAACATACGCACAAGTACAGCAGAGGCATCAAGTTCAAACTTAAGTGAGCTGATTCACAAAGGCAGGGCCTATTGTATATTTGTATTCCATCCCTACAGGCCCATTATTCCACAAACATATCCCAACTATTCTTGAAGAGGTGGAGAACGTAGAACCCAACCCATTCCCCCAAAGCCCACTTCAGCCTAAACTTTTTAATTTTTTTTTTTTTTTTTTTTTGGGAGAAAGGTAATTCTACTTCAATCAAACTTTTTTTTTTTTTTTTGAGAGTACTACACATGAAAGATGAGAGAAAGTCTTAAAAATACTTATAGTAGTGTATATTCAAAAGGGCATACTTCAACCAAAACTCAAGTGACAAATATTAGTATTTTTTTTTCCTGCACCTTGAAATAGAAACGAATATTAATAATTTAATACCAACACTAATATATCTATTTCTTTTAATTATTGTTATTTGTTATTACTAATACTAACATCCTGCAGTGCTATGCAGCTCTTTTTTTTTTCTTTTTTTTTTCCTCTCTTATTGTCTAATATTTTGTTCAGATGTAAAAGAGTTTGTAATGTTTTGGTAGTTATATCTATGAATTAATAAAACGTGGGGTATGGTGTTAGATAGGTTTAAGAGATTCTTTACCATCGACTATTTGACCTTACCTTTAAAATAAATAAAAATATTGATTTACCTTACCTTTAAAATAATTAAAAATATTGATTTCCTTAAAGTTTACTCAATGAGCACTTTTAGATTCTTAAACTTTTGGAGTCAAAACAAAAAGTGTTTAGAGCATTATACAGTGTTTAGGGTTTTTTTTTTGGTGGGGGTGGGGGGGGGGTGGGAGGGCGGGGTTGATTATGGGGGTATGTATGATGTGAAAATGGTGATTGGAAGGTTAAACCATTTGCTGATGAGATTATCTTCTAACATATTTAAAGTTTTCAAATTCCAACTACTTATCCTTTTTTGCAAAGAAAATTTATCAAAATCTCAAAAACAATAATTATCTTTAAAATTTATTTGCTCCATTTTATTACACTATTGTCTAGAATTTAAACCAAAGAAATGTTGGTATGTACTTTGAAGGATCAGTTGTTGTAATGTCGAGGAGATTTGGATGAACTCAAATTTTTTTGTTGAGAATCTGATGAACTCAATTTGATGGTGTGTTGCAAAACAAAGAAATATCAAAAGACCTTTGTGATACCGATATGGCAATCCGAATTTGATTACAATGACATAAAATGGTAAATATGAATAAATCTTATTTTTAATGTTTTGAATAAAGGCATGCTTAAAAGAAAAATCTGATTTGTCATTCAATTGAATGATCACATAAATAATTCTAAAAAAAAGAAAAGAAAATAATGATCACGTAAAAATGATCTATTATGTTTAATTTTCTATTTAGATGAGTTGCATAATTCATGACATAAATATGTACATTAATTCCTAAAAGATTGATTTATGTAGGATAAGGTAGATGCCGAACACATTTGCATCTCGTAAGTTGTAAACTAGCATCCTTCCTTGGATTAATAGTTCAAGGCAATGCTTTTGCAATGTAATTTTTACATTTTAAACTTGAAATTATAGCCATGTGATTTTTCTTTATATTGTTGCAAATAAATAAAGTATTGTAATTGTAATTTTTCATTTTATCATGTAACCTGAATTTTTAATGGAATAAAGGTGTGTTTTATTTATTTTCTCAATTTACTTGTCTTTATTTCTTAATAAAACAAGCTACCACTCCAAATCTAAAACACTCATCTAGAGATTAGATAGGTTGGTTGGTTGAGTCATCACACCAAACACGTTTGATCTTTGTGGTTCTCATAGATATTGAGGATAATACAAATTTTGTTATACAAGTATTATCATCAATTATTAAAAAAATAATTGTAACATTTTAGTAGGAAAAAAAAAGGTAATTAGGACATTTATATATTAATTAATTTATCATATTGTTAAAATAAAATTGTAGTTGACTTTAGAAATTTTCAAATCTCTTAAACAAAAAATAGATATAAGCTTCTTCTAAAAAATAAAAAAATAATAACGGGTCAATTGGATAAGGTTTTTCTCTAGTCTAGAGAAAAATCCTTCAAATCCTTCATATATGTTTTTATTGGATGAAAATTGTGAAAATCTAACAGTCGAATTGCATTTTTTTTATGTTCTTAACACGTATGTAAAATTTTGTTCAAATCGGATGTTACTTACTATTCGATCAATAAATTTATTTTTTATACATAATTTTAATCCACAAAAACTTGAAATTTAAACATTTGATTGATGACATATCTATTGATCTTTAATTTTCTTGAAAATTTGGAAGCGTGGATGATATAAAAAGAACATGTAATTAATACAATGGTTATATTTTCAAAATTCACATGCAATACAAAAATAAATGAGAAGTTTGAAAGCTATTTTTCCAAAATTCACATGCAATCTTTACTCATTTGACATTTGTGGTACTCATAGACATTAAAGATAACTCAAATTGGACAAAGTTTAGGTACAAAATTGAAGGTTACAACTTTACTAAATATTTTTTTATTGGAGGTGAATTTTGACAAATTTATAATTGGGTTACATTTTTTTTTATATATCTTCTATGCTTACAAAATTTCTAGAAAATTAAAGATTAATTGCTATGTCATCAATAAATTATTTAAATTGCAAGTTTTTATATTTTAAAATTATGCATAAAATATAAATTTATAGATTATATAGTAAATAATATCTAATTGACACAAAATTTGACATGTGTATTAAAGGCATAAAGAACACGCAATTCAACTATTAGATTTTTAAAATATGTAATGATATTTATTCTATTGAGTAATGTTGTAATCTTATGTTACAACCAATTTTGTAACTAAATTTTATCCATGCAAATTTTGTTATACAAGTATTATCATCAATTATATATAAAAAAAAAAAAAAGTAATTGCAACTTTTTATTAGAAAAAAAAAAAGTAATTATGACATTTATATATTAATTTATTTATCATATAGTTACAATAAAATTGTAGTTGACTTTAGAATTTTTCAAATCTCTTTAACTAAAAAATAGGTAAAAGATAATGGGTCAAAATTTCATTCCATAGGTAATTTCTAATTTGATAATTTTACCTTTTATTTATTTATTTTCACTTGGTCTGCAGCATCTCGGACTCGGAAGACTATTAACTTCAGTACTGGTTTCCCTTCCCCAACATAACTTCATCTATCCCCCAAAGCCACTCTAATCTGAACTCTTTCTGCCAAACTCAAAATGGGTACAATCAGTGAGGCAGGGTGTGCCTTAGAACTCGAGGCCATGAGCAAGGAAGACTCATCTTGGCACCCTTTCCAGGTCTCTTTTAGGTGAGACCAAAATACTCATCGCTTTTTATTATTTTATTTCCTTTGTTTTGTGGTCATGGGCATCTCCCAAAAATAAAAAAGCTGATCACTTTAGGATACCCAAAAATAGAAATTATTGTTAGTAATTGATTTTAGTTATGTGGGTTTTATTTTTTTATGTAAGTAAAGTGATTATATTTTTAGTTATGTGTGTGGGTGTTTATGGGTTTTGTTTTTCTCTGCATTGATGATTTTTTTGGGTGTAAAATATATGACTGCATTTTTAAATTTTGTTTTTGATCAACAAAAGAGGATCGTAGATATATATATATAAATATATATATATATATATATATATATATATATATATATATATATATAAGGAAACTTTGTTATGACTAAACTGTGTGATCATTAGGAGTTAATGTTTGTATCTAAAAGATGCTAGAGTAAAAATCTCTACTTCTTTATAAACATGGACAATATTATCTATTTATTTAACTTTTTTTTATTTATGAGTTTTTTCATTTAGTTTTGTACCATATCTGAAGTGAATAGAATGAGTTTTGATCTATTTATTTTCCTGTTTATGTTTTCCTCAATTTCTTTACTTTCTGATGACAACAAACCTTGAATTGGACCAAAAGAAAGGAAATAAAATAAAATAAGTATATATTTTTTTTGGATAATTTGATAGTTGGGGGTGAAGGATTTGAACCATGGACATTTTCGTCAAAAACTCTAGGGCCCGTTTGGTAGAATTGTTAAACAATTCATTTTCAGTTTTTAAACAATATTACACATATTTTCATTCACTTTTTCACTCATACATATTTTAAAAGAATACAAACAATGTTACTCAAATGAGCCTAAGACTTTTGGAAAATGAGTGCATTTTTTGTTTGGAAGGAGTGGGATTTTTAATGAGAATATGTAGGGAGGACTTGATAAATATTTAACACGGTTTAGAGTTCCTCGCAGAACTGGAAAGATTTGGGAGGGAGAATAATTATAACACCATAAAAAGCTTTAGTGCAAAAGTTACCTTAAGCCTGTTATTTGCATTTCCTTTATTACAATCAATTTCGAAAGTTCACCAATTTAGATATTCAGACAAAATGTTTGAGTATGCTTCCTGATTGTGTGCTCTTTTTTTTTTTTTTTGGTTGAAAAGGATGATATGCATTGATTAGCTAGCCATAAAAGGCAAAGTATTGGCTAAAAAGCCTTAAAGAGTACAACCCATAAGCATCAGATTCTAATTTGATACAAAGCTCATCCGAGTTAGGAGCATCTAAAACTACAAAAGTCCCTATCATGTTGCAGCCTTCTTTTACGAGATGATCGGCGCATCTATTTGCTTCCCGGTAAACATGGCTGATCCTGACTTGGTTGAAATGGCGAAGAAGGTACCTGCAGTCATTAAGCAAAGCAGAAAAGGAGTTATTGGAGGATTTTGAAGAAAGCATCAGGTCTACAACTACTTTAGCATCCAGTTCCACAAGTAGCTGGTGATGCCGAGTTGGGAAGCAAGCATCAGTCCGTCTTTTAAAGCCCAAAACTCAACTATAATGTTGGATGTAAACCCGATGTTCCTCATGTAGCCTTTTACCCAACTCCCAAGATGATCACGTATAAGACCACCCCCACCCGCCTTGCTCGAATTGCCAAAAGAAGCACCATCGGTATTCAACTTAAACCAGCCCATTGGCGGTTTGTTCCAGCGCACTTGGATAGAAATTTGTCGGTTTATTTTCTGGCCTTTGCTTACATAATAGAAATATTCTCTTGTAGTTTGAATGCAAAGGTTTTTTAGCTTCAGGTTGAGTGGGGAGTTTTCAAAAATTGTCTTGTTTCTCTATTTCCATAACATCCACACAGGATTGTGTGCTCAGCTCTGCGGAAGATGGTCTTCTTATAGAGTTTGGGAGCCAAGAGTTGGAGCCACGTGTTGGATATGTTTCAACAATTTACTGATGTGATAAAGTAAAAGGAACAAAACATGTATCTAAAATTAAACAATAACACAAAATAGATATAATAGGCAAAATTAATAAACAAATACTGAATATAAATAATAAGAAATCTGCAAATAATTGAAAACTCACAGACCAGATGCTTAAAAGGATGAATAATTGAGATTAAGTCTTGTGTTTTACCCAATCTCCTTAAGCGGATTTCGCCCCTCACACTTTCACTGTGGTACTTTGAGACTCTTAGACATCTGCCTCCCAAGATAAAATGATCAAACAGCACGAAGATGAAGCACTCAGGGTCGTGCTCTACGAACTACTCAATGCCTCTTTCTCTTTCTTTGACACAAAAAATGAATGAACCAAAAATTTCTCACTGGGAGAGTTTTCTCTGAAAAGTTTTATTTTATGAATGAGGGACAATGAAACTATACATAACTTAAAAACTGAAACACTGTTTCAGAGATAACTTCTGTGCACAGACACTGACTCAATAATAAAATAATAAAATATTATTATTAATTGGACAAGTGGGCCTAGTCCACTCATGCTTAAAGCCCAACCCAATATCCAGCCCAAAGCTTATATTTTCTATTATTTCCAATGTGGGACTCAAGAATTTTCACCACTTATAATAACATCTTCAAGTGAATATATATAACACATCAATTTCTTATTCACTCCATGCTATTTTTCCAACACCACGCGACGTCGTGTAGTCCAAAAACCCCTGGAGAAGCTCGATCTCGTCCTTATCGGTCCACAGCCTCTGAAAAAGTCTCCGCGAATCGTCGATAGGAATTGGCTGCGACTTCTTCTCCTCGAGGTGTGGCTCGATAGTGATACGCTGTCGTTTCGGGGAAGGCGTGGTGGTTGCTGTTGCAGCTGTGGTGGTGGCAACGGTTGTTATGACCGTCGTGGTGATTGCTAACTTGGCAATTGGCGGTTCGACGGCGAGGATGGCGTTGGTGACAGAGGAGGAAGGAACGGCGACGGTGACGGTAGGGGATGACGTGGAGGGAGAAGCGAAGTTGATGATGTCATTGTCCTCTGGATCAAGGAGAACGTCGTCGTTTTCATCGTCGTCTAATTCTTCTTCGTCGTCTTCTTCTGATAATTCGTCATCGTCGTCATCGAAGTCTTCATCGGCGAAGACGGTGTCACTTTCCTCTGAGGCCATTATAAAACTTTTTTTTTTTTAGAGAGAGAGAGAGAGAGGGGCTTTTAAATTTTACACCAAAAAGATGAGCATTACCACTACCCAAAGTACTACCTAAACTTGAAGGACTTCACAAGTTCTAAATTCAACCAAGAAAAGAGGAATATAAACAAATCAAATGCACAAATGATCAAACAAGAAATATCAGGCAATAGAACTCACTTGATATCATAGTAGCACGGGTAGAATGTCACTTGATTACAATTGAACACAAACTGAAATTGGTAAAGATTGCACACCAATTACGTTACAATACTCCTAGTTAAGTCACAAGCCTATTTTTAGATAATTCATACGAAATGAAACACACTTTGCAAACATGAAATTATCCGTATGTTGATCGAGAATTGTTGCTATTGATAGAGGATTACATGTTGAAGAGAATTTGCTTGTAGACTTCAATTTTTTACTAATAGGAAATAGGCAGTGGTTATTTAAGCCAATAACTACCCCACGAATCAAAGAAGGGGTTGATTACGCGTAGAAAATAACTATCACTTACAAATGTCATCTTTTTGCCAATTTATTTACTATATGGCATAAATAACTACTACATTTATTTATTTATTTTATTTTTTATATTAACACTACCAAAGCTTATGTGGAGGTTTAAAACTGTCATTTTAATATAATAAATAAATAAACCTATAAAAAAAAGACATGGAAAATTGTGAGGCTACCAAAGCCTAATTACATTACATTACATATTTGAGAAACGTTATATTCACAAAATTTTCAAAAAAAAAAAAAAATATTCACAATATTTTCACAACAAATCATAAATGGTAAATTGTTATTGGTTCTAAAATTCTAACTTGAACCCACAATTAAAATTGCTTTCTTGCCCACTTGTAACAACCATAACAACCTGTCACTTAACATAGCATTTCTTTTGCGTATTTATATACAATCATAAAAGAATTCCCATCAAGTATGTCAAATGCCAAATATTTGGCATTTGACACACCAAACTTTAAAAAACCACTTTCATCAAATATTTTAAATGCCGTAATATTTGACATTGATGAATAGTGCAATCTCAAATTTGAGACCGCACTGTTCACAAATTGTAAAACTTGTATTATTTTTTTATTTAAGTGGGGCCCGCTTTCTTTTAAAGAAATAATAAAAATTGAATGAAGTTGTAAAAAAATGAACAAAAATATTAAAGAAAAAATATTTAAATGAAATTGTAAAACAAATAGAATGTTTGATGTTAAAATTTTTAAAATTGTTGATGTTAAAATTGTAAATGCTAAAATTTTTACAATTGTTGATGAGAATGCTCTACCTGGCACTTAACATAGCATTTCTCTTACATATCTATATTCGGGCTATTTAGGAAGTATTTTTGGGCCACCACCAGCGAAATCCTTTTTCGGCTTGAGAAAGATCTCCTTCTAACTCTCGAAGTATCTGCTTTTTAGCAAGAATAGCAATAGGGTTATATTCCATCGTGAAAAATGAATAAGGATTGTGCACAATCGCAAAGAATAATGCTTTTGTAATTTGTACCAGTTTCAAAACCAATTCAGCTTTTGATAGCCAACTAGGAAAATCTAAATTTCATAAACGTTCTGGTGATTTTGAACATTAAAAAGACAACAACCTGCCAAAACTTAGCAATATATTGATACAAAACCTAGATATTCCATATACTTTACAAATTACAAAATAATCAACTATAAAAATTTCGTACTAAACAAGATGATGGGCATTACAGTTCACAAACACAATAAGTAAGGGCTAAGGAGGTTTATTATTTGTAATTTTGCAATGCTAAAAAGAATGAAGATAAGAGGATTAGACAAAGAGAAGTAATTATTTCAAATTTTCAATATTAGAAAGTGGTAGAGTTACCTGGCTCATTCCTGGCCGTTCCTCATATGATAGACACACGCATTTAGCAGCACAACTAACCATTCGAGCCATTTCTTTAGAGTCAAAGTTCTTTTCCAACCTTTTATCAACGAGATCGTCAAATTTCCTCTTTTTCAAAGCTGGTGGGAGCAAAGGCTTTGCCTAAAATTCCGTAAGAGTAAAATGTTATTTGTCTCATGTCACTCAAGTTATGCAATTAAAATGCTGCATCTTTTAAGAAGAAAAAAAAATATAGAAGTTATAACAGCCTAAACTAAATGAGGATACACTAAAAAATTTCTTTGTATCTGCATGTCTAAAGGGCCTAGAAAACCTATGAATTTAGAACGCTTTATTAAAATATAATGAACAAGAAATGACATGGGTTTACTTTCTCAAACGCATAACTGAAAGGATATCAACTATCCTATACAAAACAAAAAATTAAATCAAATCAATGAATCAATATACTATTATTATAGAAGGTACCCTACACTCTTTTCCACCACCAGTTTTTTAAGAGGATTTACCTATCAAAAAAAGTGTTCTCTTAAGAGCCATATTGGCATTATTTTATTGGAAGAACTAATTACGTGTGGCAAGCTTATATGACATTTAATAAAAAATAAGGACAAAGGGGTTGCTAATGCACACAATATAACTTCAAGAGATAAAATTCAAATTTTAAAGTTTCAAAGTGTAAAATTTAAAAACTTCCAAACTTAAAAGGTGTAATTTGTACTTTAACCTAAATTTTTTCATTAAGAGAAGAACCTAAAATCAATTCACACATACATACAAACACAGAATAGGACACCATAAAGGAACAATGAAAACCCTGGACAAAATTGATTATAGTCTGAGACTACAACCTTACTCAATATCTTTTTATTGAAGATGAATTTTGACAAATCAACTATTGGATTACATCTTCTTTTTATAAACTCCATACTTGCAAAATTTCTAGAAAATTAAAAATCAATAGCTATGTTATCAATAAATTGTTTAAATTGCAAGTTTTTTGTAGTTTAAAATTATGCATAAAATATAAACACTTATAAATTATATAGTAAATAATATCTGATTGACACGCAATTTGACATGTGTATTAAGAGAGTAAAGAACATGCAATTCGACGATTAGATTTTCAAAATATGTAGTAATTTTTATTTTATTGAGTAATGTTGTAATTTAAGACTACAACCAATTTTGTCAGTAAACTTTGTCCAAAACCCTTGCCCCCATGCAAATGAACACGTACTTGCGAAGATTTTTTTGTTCCAAACAAAGTGATTGTTCTTTTTAATATTTCAACAACAAAAAAAAGTTATATCCCAAGATGATCTGATTACATTGACAAAGTATAGTGAACAATTAAGGACTAGTGATCATGGAATACATACCCAATTAACCATGTTGAAGGGTGGATTTTGTCTGATAGGCTTGAGTCCAGTAATCAACTCCAAAAGCACAACACCAAAGGAGTAAACATCCAACTTATCAGTGAGCTGTCCATCATTATAATAAATTGGATCCAAATAACTGCATTTGGTGAATACAGGATTATTTCAAGATATTAAGAAACAATTAATTCAAAAGTTAAAAAGAATATGTAATAGCCAAGCCATCATTGCTTTTTAAGCATTAATTAGACTGCTCCATAACTAAAAGTCATGGCAGCACCACAGCTTTGCAGAAAGAACACATAGAAATGGATCTTACCCAAGAGTTCCCATTACTCTAGTGTAGTAAGCATCAGCATCTGGTAAAAACCTAGCAAGCCCAAAATCTGCAACCTGAACAAAAGATCCCAGGTACATTATTTATCATAAAAGTCAATATTAAAAAAGTATTTAATTACAAAATGAGAATGAAGTTTTTCCACATAACTTATGCCATGCAAACAGCACCATGCAATTAAATGACACAACTTTCTGTTTGTTGTGGGCAGAGGAAAAGAGAAAAGGGAACCAAAATTTTTCCCATCATGGCAGCATCTCCTGACCCATTCCAAGCCAAGGATAATCCAAATGTATCTAAATCTAGAACTTTCAAAACTCAATCACAGAATAAATGGAGAAGCAAGTCAAAAATAAACAATGCAGACATTCATGTATAGATATTTGAAACTTAACAAATAATCTTCTGAAACTTAATAACCTTACCTTTGCATCAAAGTTATCATCAATAAGAATATTAGCTGCCTTGATGTCACGGTGAGTGATCTTAGGCTGACCTGAAGAACATATAGCTCCAAAGGAGAGTGAAACTATAACCAGAAAATATTTTTATTGTTAGCGATGTAAAGATAGAACATAAAGGAAACTCACAATCCTCAAGCAGATATGCCAATCCTTTTGCAGCGCCTAGAGCTATTTTCATTCTATTTGGCCAGCTCAGAGTCGGTGCCCTCTCTCCTGCAATGTCATTTTTCTTTAATAAAACATTGTATGGTAATTTAGAAAATAAGGTTACTAGACCAAAATCAAATTGAAAAACAATGATCTCAATCTTAACAACACATTGTGATCCAACTTGCCATTAAAACTCTCAGGACGGTAAAACCCTATAGGAATGCTACTTGAAATGACAACCCAATGATGCTACTCAGCGAAGTTTAATCACCAATTTGACTATTTTTACTCTCTCTCTTTTTCACATAAGGTTATTAAACAGGTTTATGCCTCTCCACTAATACTTTCGGCCAATTAAGTTACATTTAAGAGGTTTGTATCAAATAGAGAAATCTAGAGAAATATTTAACAATGCAAAAGATCTTCTTCTTCTTCTACAATAACTCAACTTCTCTATATCATATAATGATATATGTCATCTTCTAATTTTGCTTATATTTTACCATATTTTGAAGCAACTCGAGTTCATAGTAAATTAAGTATTAATTTATTTGCTTTTTGTTTTTTTTTTTTTTTAAATCATTATACATTTCATAAAGTAAGCCCTGATTCAATTACGTTTGACAATTTTATTTACTAGTTCTACAATTCTACTTATACAACTAAAATCTTTCAAGAATCTTATTACTCTAGGTGTTTGTTTGGCATGAATTATTTTTGCCAATTTATTTTACTATTCAGCTTATTTTTTGCTACTATTCATGAGTCCCATTACACTTTTTGGTACTATTCATAGGTCCCACTATACTATTTCAGCTAACGTTTACTTTTATCTACAGTATTTTCAGCAAAAAAATTTTAGTTTCAGCAAAATAAGCGAATCTCAAACGCACACTAAATATTTTCAGTTTACAGCTTTTTCATTCAAGTTTTACCATAAAAATGCTTTCCCTTGGTCATTTTTTCTATCTCATGAAACTTTATGTAATTCTTGAGGTCAACATTCCAGTAATCCTGTACTTTGTGAACTAGTGATGCAAATTCTTGATTGACTTAGAACCAACATAGGAAAAATTAAGTGGAGCTAACCAATTGAATCATGACTATGCTTAAGGACCTTCACTTTTTTAATAGATTATCTTGGGGAAATGATAACTTCTTGCTCTATTCTTTCAACAACAACAGGGCATTTCTGTTTGTAAGAACAAAAGAGACAAATATATTTTACATTTAAGACCACCAACATGAATTATTATCGCCCCCCCCCCCCCCCCCCAAAAAAAAGAAAAAAGGTTACAGATGAAACAAAATAATATAATCACCAAAAAGACTTACCATGTAGATGAAAATCCAATGTTTTGTTTGGGACAAACTCATAAACAAGCATTCTATGTGGCCCATCTATGCAGTATCCAACCAGTGAAACAAGGTTTTTGTGATGGATACGGCTAATGATATTAACCTCTGCCCGGAATTCCTTCTCCCCCTGTCCACTTCCAGATTTCAACTGCTTAACTGCAACCTTTTTGCCACCTGAAAGGGTTCCTTTATGAACATAACCAAAACCACCTTCACCAAGGGATTCGGAGAAATTGTTAGTTGCCTTGGCTAAATCTTCAAATGAAAATTGCTTCAGAGAATAATCTGAGAGGTTGCCAAGGGATGGTAATGGCTTTTGTTTCTCAGAGTCTGGGACATCAAAAGTTTCATCTGGAGAATCAACGATCAGCACAAAAAATAAATAAATCAGCGAGTATGAGTTAATATCATAATAAGTAGCAGTTTCTGAAAATACATAAGCTAGATCATAAATTAAATGAAAGATTTTCATTATCAAAAAAAATGAATAATAATATACAGCGTTCAATGAGATCCATTTGATGATAAAAGGTAAAATAAATGGATAAAACTCCCACGGCCACGTGCTGCACCTCTTCTTCCATGAGAAGCTATTATTGGATTGAGGAATTATGGAAAATTTGTAAAGAAAAAAAAAAGAAAAAAGAAAAAAGAAACTTCTGGTTGTACTTCAAGAATGTTAGGCATCTGTACCTATGTTTGTAGAATAGTATTGTGTTGTAAGTGACGGGTATAACAGTTAGCAATAAGTAGTTGGATTAGTTAGCTTAGCTGATAATCTGGAGGTTAGTTAGAAGCTGATGCTTGTATAAGAAGAGAATAGTTCATTGTATCTTGTCATTGATGATTAACATTGTGCTTATGACTCTCTCTCTCTAATCTGGAGGTTAGTTAGAAGCTGATGCTTGTATAAGAAGAGAATAGTTCATTGTATCTTGTCATTGATGATTAACATTGTGCTTATGACTCTCTCTCTCTCTCTCTCTCTCTCTCTCTCTCTCTCTCTCTTTCTCTCTCTCTCTCTCTCTCTCTCTCTCCTCTCTCTCTCTCTTCTCTCTCTCTCTCTCTCTCTCTCTCTCTCTCTCTCTCTCTCTCTCTCTCTCTCTCTCTCTCTCTCTCTCTCTCTCTGTGCTATGGAGGTCTAGGTGCCCTTGAAGTGACCTACTACAATATCCCTAATCCCATTATGATTCTTAACATCGGTATCAAAGCCAACTACCATGTTGAGTAATCAAACATAACTCGTTAGATTAAAATGTCTTGCTAAGTCATTGAATAACTGATAGGTGAGTGGAGTCACCAAAAATGAGAAAGGGCTACCATCGGGTTAGTGTCGATTGAGTGAAATGTCGTGTACGTTGGCTGTGGAGTATGGTGGTATGTTACGATCCAAGTATCCCACATGAATTAAGTGCAAGCTTAAGCATGTGTATATAAACTCTTGGTCCACCCTTCCCTTGCAAGCCGGTTTTTAAGGGTGAGTTCTATCCATGAGTTTGTATCATTTTTTTTATCTTAATAAAAAAATGCTAAACTTTAAATTGATCACACATTAGTTTGTAAGATCAAATAATAAAACTTGTAGAAACTTCTGATCGATCACATATCAGTTTTTACACATCACTGTGCATCATAATTTGACACTCAACCCGTAACAAACCTCATAATGTACCTCCATAATATACCTCAAAACCTCATAATGTACCTCCATAATCTATATATCTAATAAGTCCAACTTAAACTCAAACTCATCATTTTTTTTAAACAAAATTATTTTTGTTTAATCCAAACTCAACAAGGATTGAAACTCTATCTCTTTGATAAACCCAACTTAAACTAAAACTCATCATTTTTTTAAACAAAATTATTTTTGTTTAGTCTAAACTTAACAAGGAGTGAAACTCTATCTCTCTGGCAAATCTAACTTAAACTCAAACTCATCATTTCTTTTAAACAAAATTATTTTTGTTTAATCCCAACTTAACAAGGAGTGAAACTCTATCTCTCTAACAAGTCTAACTTAAACTCAAACTCAAACTCAAACGTTGATAATTTTTCTTTAATATTTTTTGGTTTTTCAGAAGTTTTAATACCTAAATTTTTTAGTTATTTTTTTGTAGTATCTGAAATTGTTTGACAAATTTTTTGTAAGCCATTGCACGTTCAAGTAATGACTTCTTCATCAATTTGTAGCATAAATTGAAATTATACAAGAGTAAATTATGCAATGATGTAGTTTCTTAATCAATTTAAGATTTTATAAAATTATTTTAGGGTGTGTTTGTTTGGAGGTGAAATAGAGAGGATGAAAAACTTTGTAGAGAAAATAGAAAAGAAAACTTTTTTTGTGGGTGTTTGGTTGGAGGGAGGGGAGGGAAAAAAATTGATGGGGCCCAAGTGTTTTCTCTCCGGGCCCACCAAAATGTTTTCTCTTCAAAATGGAGAAAACTGAGTGGGAGGAATTTAATAAATAAATGACAAAAATATCATGTGCATTTGCACATGGGCTTGTCTATTTTTTTTTTAATTTTTTTTTTTTTATTTTTTATTATTTCCTAGGCAAGCTTCGTTGCACTTCTTTTTTCTTTTTCAATACCTAAGAATGGCAACGGGTTAGGTTCGAGCCGGGTTTTACTATACCCAAACCCGACTTGCAAGCTGAAACCCGTGACTCGAACTCGATCCGTTTATTAAATGGATTTTTATTCGGGCTCCAGATCCACCGCCGGGCCCTGCGGGCCCCATCCATCTAGGCCAGATTTAGGCCCGATTCTCGGCCCAAATCATGGCTCAATCACAATCTATTTTTTTAAAGGCCCAAATGCCAAAAATAGGCCCAATTAGCTTAAAATATGAAAAATAAATAAATAAATAAATAAAGGGAGAAAAAATCTTACACTATGGCATAGTTAAGAACCCATGATGCATATACTTATACTAGATTGTCAAACATATATAGAAACACAAATCAACTTGCTTTTTTTTTTTTTTGCTCTTCTATGTTAATACAGATTTTTCCCTCATTAGAAAAAAAAAAATATATATATATATATATAAATCACAATCCCAAACATAACAGAAACACAAATCAACTTTTTTTTTTTGCTCCTTTGTTAATACAGATTTTTTTTACACAAAAAAAAAAAAAAAAACACACAAATCACAAACAAAAAACACAATTCCGTCCTTTGATCATCTCATTTCTCTCAGATCTGATCTAACAATCCTGTGCTCCTCCTTGACAAACAACAGCCACCGCAAGATCTGTGCTCCTCTGTGATTGGGTGAGGGTCGGTTGAGAGAAAACGAGAGTGAGAATGAGAGAGGACCGAGATGAGAGGTAAAGGGTGGCGTGGCTGTGTGAGACCATGGGGCTGAACAAGGTGAGGAGCGTGAGGCTGAAAAAGGCCGTGAAGGGAGCCTCTAAGGCCGAGAGGGTGGCCGGTGGTGAAAGCTTGAGAGAGAGAAAGGGTGGCCGGCAATGAGAACTTGAGAGAGAGAGAAAGAGAAAGGGTGGCAGAGATCTTGAGAGCTTGAGAAAGAGAGAGAGGAGGCAGCTGAGAGTTAAAAAAAAATGAAGTCTGAAAGAATGAAAGAGAGTATTTATATTAGGGTAGTAGGGTTTTAATTTTTTTTTAATATTATATGTATACAGGTTAGGCTTGGGTAGGAATGGCAACGGGTCGGGTTCGGGCCGGGTTTTTTTCATATCCGGACCCGACCCGTGGGGCAAGACCCGTAACTCAGACCCGGCCCGTTTAGGATACCGGGTTTTTTCCCGGGACCCGGACCCGCCCCAGTCGGGCCCCGCGGGTCCCGCAGGCCCCGTTTAGGGATTGGGCCCAATTCGTGGCCCAATAAAAAAAAAGCCCAAATTTAATTTTGCATTAAGCCTGCATTTTTAGGCCCAATCCAAAAAAAAAAAAAATTGAGCCCAGGAGACAGTGGCACCGAAAACACAAAGATAACTTCAAATTCTGTCCAATAGACAAAATGTCCGCAATCAATCATTCCATTAATTTCAATTGTACACTTTCCACATTGGTAATTACAAAACAGAAAACTCAGAAATGTTTTAAAATCAGGAAAAAAATTAAAAAAATTAAAGAGAAGACAAACTACAACACAAACTACATATTTGACCATTTAAATATACTTAAAGTCATGCTTCAAATTTTGCAAATCTTAATTTTTGCCTACATTAAGCCTGCAGATTCACCCCTCTGAAACCGAAAGTCCAAGATCCTCAGTGATTGCGGTTGGAGTAGGTGATGAAACCGAAAGTCCAAGATCACTCCCGTCCTGATCGGCGATCTTGAAGCAGGCGACGACGTTCCAGAGATGCCGACGGTACCAGAGACGCGAACGGCTGCCGTAACCAGGAGTAGAGGGAGGGTAGCCGGAGCCGGAGGTTTGTGAGGGTCGGACTGAGGGACTTAGGGACGGAGGGTACCAGATACGCTGAGGGACGGAGTGTGGGAGTGAGGGTTGTGAGGGTCGGACTGAGGGACGGAGGCTTGTGAGGGTTGGACTGAGGGACGGCGGTGTGAGGGAGTGTCGGAGTGTGGTGTGGGAGTAAGGGTGATGGAGTGTCGGAGTTGAAATGAGAGAGAGGGACTGTCGTACTGAGTAGGGAGGCTGCTGAAGAGTGAAAGAGTGAAGAAAGTTAGGGTTAGATTAAGGTATATATATATATATATATATATAAGGGGTAGTTTTGTAATTTCAGGTGCTGGTTTTTGCACGGGTCGGGTTTCGGGCCGGGTCTCGAGTCGGGTCTCGAATTTTTTTTAATAAAACCCGGACCCGCTTCGGATTTTTTTTTTTTGAAATCCATACCCGACCCTATTCCTAATTGGACCGGGTAAAATCCGGCCCATTAGGATCGGGCCGGGCCGGGTACCCGCGGGTCGGGCAAAAATTGCCATCCCTAGGCTTGGGCGGGGTATTACTAAAACCCAGACCCAACCTGGACTCGTTCCGGGTTTTTAAAAAAAAAAAAAAAACCCAAACCCGACTCTATTATTTATCGGGCCGGGTAAAATCCGATCCATTAGGGTCGGGCCGGACCGGGTACTCGCAGATCGGGTTTAAATTGCCATCCCTATCAGTACCTTATCTTATGATTCTTTTTAGGGTAAAATGTAAAACCGACCCTTTAAGTTTCTTCAGATTTCATTTTAGTCCTCTAACTTTACTTTTGTTCATATTAATCCTCTAACTTTCAAGTTTATTTAATTAAGACTTTTCTATCAACTTTTGTTATATGTTGTAGTTAATTTTTCAATTTTATAAATTTTTCTTCAAATTTTTTAAATTAAAAAAATTGAATTAATGATTGAAAAATATTTTCCAGATTTTTTTTTTCAAAAAATTTTAACAAAAATTAACTAAAAGGCCTTAATTGAATAAATTTGAAATTTAGAGGACTGAAACGAATGAAAGCAAAGTTAGAGGACTAAAATGAAATCTGAAGAAAATTAGAGAGTCAGTTTTGCATTTTAGCCTTCTTTTTATATGGCATTTTCCTACAATTTTATACCATTATAGAAAGGAAATTGTCAAAACTACTATCAATTTCTTTTACAAATTGATACAATTTTATACCATTATAGTCGACTTCCTCACTCTTGGGGCCAGCGCCACTTCCTCCAGCAGGTACATCATCAACAGCTCCAGGCATTTCACCACTAGCACTCTGGTACATCTTGGAGATGATTGGGTTGCAAATACTCTCCAACTCCTTCATCTTGCCTTCAAACTCATCAACCTCTGCAAATTGGTTGCTAATCCAACCATTTGATCGCCTGCTTAATGGCATCCTCGATCTTCTTCTTATCAGCTGGTGCAAGCTTGGCACCATTCTTCTCATCCTTCATTGTGTTCCTCATGTTGTATGCATAATTCTCCAAAGCATTCTTGGTCTCAACCTTCTTTTTGAGCTCTTCATCCTCAAACTTGTATTTCTTTACCTCTTGTACCATCTTCTCGATTTCATCCTTTGAGAGTCTACCCTTGTCATTGGTAATGGTGATCTTGTTCTTTTGACCGATTGTCTTGTCCTTAGCAGACACATTCAAGATACCGTTAGCATCAAAGTCAAAGCACACTGTGATCATAGGAACACCCCTGGGAGCAGTAGGGATTCCTGAAAGCTCAAATTTACCAAGCAAGTTGTTGTCCCTGGTCCTCGTTCTTTCACCCTCATAGACCTGGATCAAAATACCAGGCTGGTCATCGGAATAGGTAGAGAACACCTGTTCCTTCTTTGTGGGGATGGTAGTGCCCCTAGGAATTAACACAGTCATGACACCACCGGCAGTTTCCAAACCAAGGGAGAGAGGGGTAACATCCAAGAGCAGAAGATCCTGCACCTTCTCATTGCCCTCACCGCTCAAAATAGCTGCCTAGACTGTAGCACCAAAAGCAACGGCCTCATCAGGGTTGATGCTCTTGCAGAGCTCCTTCCCGTTAAAGAAGTCTTGTAAAAGCTGATGGACCTTGGGAATTCTAGTTGAACCACCGACAAGGACAGCATCGTGGATTGTGCTCTTGTCCATCTTGGCATCTCTCAAACACCTCTCAACAGGTTCCATACACTTCCTGAAGAGATCCATGTTAAGCTCCTCAAATCTGGCACGAGTAATGGTGGAGTAGAAATCAATTCCTTCATACAAAGAATCAATTTCAATGGTAATCTGGGCAGTGGATGAGAGAGTTCTCTTTGCCCTCTCACATGATGTCCTCAATCTCCTAAGAGCTCTTAGGTTGCCACTGATGTCCTTGTTTTTCCTCTTAAACTCCTGGACAAAATGGTAGACCATTCTGTTATCAAAATCTTCACCACCAAGATGGGTGTCACTAGCAGTGGCTTTCACCTTAAATATACCCTCTTCAATAGTAAGAAGCGACACATCAAAGGTACCACCACCAAGATCAAAAATCAAAACATTCTTCTTGCCAACACTTGTTGCCTTCTTATCAAGACCATAAGCAATGGCCGCAGCAGTGGGCTCGTTAATGATACGCATGACATTAAGACCAGCAATGACACTGGCATCCTTGGTAGCCTGACGTTGAGAGTCATTGAAGTATGCTGGGACAGTGACCACTGCATTCTTGATTTGGAAACCTAGGTAAGCCTCAGCAATCTCACGCATCTTCATTAGAACCATGGATGAGATTTCTTCAGCAACAAATTGCTTCTCCTCACCCTTATAGTTGACCACAATCATGGGCTTCTCGCTAGGTCCATTAAAGACCTTGAATGGCCATAATTTAATATCACTCTGAACTGAGGCATCACTAAATCTCCGTCCAATCAACCTCTTGGCATCTACAAAGGATAGGCACAATTTAAGTACAAAACATTGATTATAACAAACAAAAAAGAACAAAACATTGATTATAACAAACAAAACAAACAAGAAAAGACCCAAATTTCAATGAATCAAAATTGATTATTTCACATATATATAGTCGTCCAACATGACTCGCCAATAATAACGAGTATCAAGAAGCCTAGGGGATGTTTGGTTTTTTTTTTTTTTTTTTTTTTTCCCTCACTCATCACTCCTTACTCAATTTTCGTCACTCATCACTTATCACTTAAAATACCCCAATTTCTTATACCCACCCGTTTTGCACACTTCACTCAACTTGTCATCACTCAAAATTTTCAACTTTTTGTGAGCCCCATACTTGTAACTTGGTCAGAGCAAAGCTGGCCTACCCGAGGAAGGTTTCATCCCCATCTTATACTCTTTTCTCATTTCCCCTTCCCTCTTCAGCCTTGTTACTCTCCCAAAGCAAAACTCGAAAATATGAAACAAGAAAAAAAATGCTCCTTTTACTTACTTTCTTCAAAATAAACAAGAAGAAGGAAAAGGAAAAAAAAAAAAAAAAACCATGGCCGTGGTTGAAAATGGAGGGGTGGGGTCAAGCCGAAACTTCGAGACGCCATCACAAGAATCATTCAACGGTCACGATCAGCAACCCAACAACAAGAAGCACACCCACATGCGACTTAACCACAACCACCACATCATCAATGGTGATGGTGGTGGTGGTCCGATTGTGATGTCCCACCACGATTAGACGCCGTACATTACACTCACATCGGCACAGCAAATCGGGGCCCACCAATCCAACGCCGGAGATGGTGACTCTACCACTGTCTCCGCCGTAGAAGAAGCTCCCTCCCCTTCCCCCTTTAGCCTTGTTTCTTGATTTTTTTTTTTTTTTTTTATGGATCTAAGATATGAAAAAAAAAAAAAAAAAAAAAAAAAAAAAAAAAAAAAAAAAAAAAAAAAAAAAAAAAACCTAACTGAAGAATAGAGAAAGAAGAAAGAAAAGTGAAAAAAAAATAGTGAGTCAAAAAGTTGCGGCTAGTGGGTCCCTCAATGTGTGTTTAATTACGAAAATACCATTAAAAACTGAGTTTTGGAAACTAAAAACACCTAAACTTATCACTCAAAAATCAGAGAATTGAGTGATGGAAACAAAAACTGGAAATAATGCCAAATAGACTTCTTAGTCATGGGACCCACATATTTTGAGTTATGAATGATGGAAACAGAGTTATGGGTGATGGAAACACAAAAAACAAATAGCCCTTTATTATTTTCTAAATTTCATATTATTTCAACTAAATTTAAAGGCTGTTTGGATCCATTTTTTTCATCACTCAATTTCCATCACTCATCACTCATCACTCTAAAATACCAAGGGTGTTTGGCACCATCACTTACTTGCTATCACTCAATATTTTTCACACTATTTGTGGGTCCCATACCTATCACTCAGTGCAGCTTTTTTTTTTTTTTTTTTTTTTTTTTTTTTTTTTTTTTCAGTACCCAGAAACTCGAACCCAGTGAAGAAGAAAGGAAAAAAAAAGTTTAGATCATCCAAACCCAGTGAAAAAAAAAAAAAAAAAAAAAAAACCCAAGAGAAGATCGAACCTAATGAATGAATGAAAAAAAAAAAAAAAAACACCCGGAGGAGAAGACCGAATCCAGAGAAGAAAAGGAAAAAAAAAAGTCAAAAGATGGTCAAAAAATGCGGCTGAGTAATGACTAGTGGGTTCCATGTGTGTTTAATTACAAAAATGCCATTGAGTTATGAGTGATGAAAACAGAATTATGGTGCAGTCAAACGGACTTCTAGCTATGGGTCCCACCATTTTTGAATTATGAGTTATCAAAACAAATAATTGAGTTATGGAAACAAGTCATCCAATCAGCCTCTTAAATTCCATATAATTGACTATAATACAACTCTCCAATCATTGAAGTTCATGGACAATAAGCTTACAAACTGATGTGTTACTGATCAGCAATTTGTAACGGTTTTAGTATTTCCTTTTAGGAAACCATTACATCTCAATAAAACTAACATTAACCTTCGATTCAATAAACAGTATTAACATAGGACATAAACCATGATTTCTCTTGAATCTAAGACTACCTATTTGAATTAAGAATTATTTACAGCCTCTCAATTACTTTGTTTACTTAAGCAACTACTTTAATCATAAGTAAATACGTGTTTCATTAACAGAATCACAGAAAACATTAAATCTAACTCCAGAGATGAACATCAAAACTACCATACCGAACTTGCAAATAGCATATCATCAGCAACAACAAAAACTCAGATCTAAAACACAAGTAAAAACAAACAACACAGAATAGTAGATCGGAGAGCTCAAAACAAAGCTAGACAGATCCACAAGCTTCAGCTATAATCAACAAAGAGATATATTCACATAAAGCAACTAGTCAAGCCAAGTCAAAAAGAAGCTATTTTCAGATCTACGAAGCAGTGAACTCAGAGATCTTACCGAAGACGGTGTTGGTAGGGTTCATGGCGACCTGGTTCTTAGCCGCATCACCGATCAAACGCTCCGTATCGGTAAAAGCGACGTAAGACGGCGTCGTTCTGTTACCCTGGTCGTTAGCTATGATCTCAACACGGTTGTGTTGCCACACTCCGACGCAGGAGTACGTGGTTCCGAGATCGATTCCGATCGCCGGTCCTTCTCCTTTTCCGGCCATTATGATCTTCCTATAGAAGAATTGAACAAAAAAGAGATCTTTTCTTTTTTTTTTTGGAGAAAAACAAAAAAGACATCTGAGTGAGGGAGAGCTAAAGAAACAGTACAGTAGCTCTGTTTATATGCCAAAGTTAACTAAATATTAAGTTTTGGTAAAATTTATGACAAATTAACACTACTTTAAAAATAAGTATTAATGTACCACTTTTTTGGTATTTAAATTTATCAAAATCGAATTTTAAATAGTATTTAAGTTCAATAAATTCGAGTTCTTATGTAGAGATAAAAAACTAATGTGGTACGAAATGGAGTACCTTGTTTTTTTATTTTATTCTTTTTCTACTTTTTGATACGTAGTAGAAGACTGCTGAAACTTCTGATTGCAATGTAAAGAATGGGTTTTTAATGAAGCCACTGACTGCAGTGTAAAGAAAGAGATAAGAGAAAAGAGTTTTTAATAATTCTAATGACTTTGAAAAGTAAAGTTGTCCTGTGGGAGTGGGATGGTTGGACAAAAATCGAAAAGTAGAAACAAAAAGTAGAACCAATCTTTGAAAAGTCAGTTGTCCAGAGTCACTTGCTTGGAAGTTTCAGTAGTCTTCTACTACGAAACAAATAGTAGGGAAAAGAAAGTACTCGATTTCACTGTTATCAAGGCTGTGTTTGTTTTGGGTAAAAATCATTTTTGGAAATGCTTTTCCGGAAATGAGGCTGTTTGGTTGGTCCGGAAAATTCTATTTTCCTGAAATTGAAATCCGTTGACCGAAAAAAAAGGCCTTTGACCAAGAAAATCAATTACTACTTCTATTTTCACTTCAAAGGATTTCCGAAAAGAGAGAGAGAGAGAGAGAGAGAGAGAGAGCGCGCGCACGCGAGAGGAGAAGACCAGTCCGAACTCCAGTCCGTGCCAATCTCCAGTCCGCGCGCGCGAGAGGAGAAGACCAGTCCGACGACCGCGATCGACGCTTCGAGAGATCGCGCCATCAATCGCGATCTCGCCTTCGCGAGATCGCGCCGGATCGAGATCGCAATCGACGGCGCGATCTCCCGAAGCGTTGATCGCGATCTCGCGTTCTGGCGAGATCGCGATCTCGAATCGCGATCGTGTTTTCTGGATTCGTGTTTTTTGGGTTGTGGCTTGTGTCTGGATTTGTGTTTTCCTTCTTTTTTTCCAAACACTATAAAATATTTTCCGGAAAATTTTTTGAAATGCAACCAAATACACAGAAATATTTTCCTTTTCCAGAAATTATATTTTCCAAACACTAGAAAATATTTTCCGGAAAACGTTTTACGGCAATCAAACATAGCCCAAGTACTACATTAATTTTTTTTCCCTCAAGGTCTAAGGAATAATGGTATCTATTGTTATTTGCTTTGATCCATTGTTGTCAATAAGATCGGTGAATTGGTTGAAAGGTACAAAAAGAGAGGGATTCGAACCCTCGGTAAATAAAAGCCTACATAGCAGTTCCAATGCTACACCTTCAACCACTCGGCCAACTTTCCTACACAATGATTATGGCCTCAAAACCGGGTGAATAGTGAGTCATTTCATATTCTATTTTTGAATAGGTATGTAGCGTTGATTCTAACTATAAAAATATAGAAAACGATTCAGTAAAGAAAAAGCCTTCCTTCAAGGGCAAGGGGGGGATACATTTTTTTTGTGAAAACTATTAAAAGAATAGATATATATATATATATATATATATCTATTCATTTTTGCGAAGTCACATCTTTTTCCAATATTTATTCTTTATTACATTACAATATTTATACCAAAAGATTTAATCAATGAATTAGAACGAATCAATCGATCTAATTTTTTTATACTATGTTTCTAATGGATGCGTTTTTTTTAGATCATGATTATATTTTCTTTTTTAGATTATGATTCCATATTCATAAAATTTATAAGATTTATTTCCAGTTTTAGATCTTTCAATAATAACTCCTTACTCCCATGGATCTATTTCAAATTCATGAATCATCCCAGGAATTTTTCTATTTGATTCTATAGTTTATACCCACTATGTAATGCATACAATACAAAACAGATGGTTATTCTATTTCAAATATGTCAACAATACTACGTTGGCAATTCATAGTCAGTCACATAGACTGTTGTGACAATAATTGTAATATTTTATGCGGTTCTAGAATTTTTGTTAACAAAAACTGTACTTTCCTGCATCAAATACCAAACTGATCATACTTGTATAGCTTATCATTAAAAAAATTTCCCTCTCATTAACAAAATGACCGTAGGAAGATTCAAGAATAAGGCAATAACTTTGCTATAAAATAATAATAAGGCAATGATTGATTTTGATATATTTTAATAGAGTTCAAAAATTAAAATGACTGTATTGAGCAAAAAATGTGACACGTCAGAGGAGGAGAGGGATTAAGATGGAAATCTAGTAATGGGGAAATTCAGAGAAGAAGTTGGCTGTCATTGGGTGTGACGTAATGGGTATTGAGATGAATAATGCAGCTGTACACATTTGATGAATAATGCAGCTGTACACATTTGCAAGTTGTGATTGGTGATAGCATCTTCCTCAGGAAAAAGCACGAGAAGACGACTTCGGGTCCGTTTAGATACAGCTGAAAATTGAAAATTGAAATTGAAAACTGAAAAACACTATAGCGAAATAATTTTTAAATGTGTGAATAGTATCGTGGGATCCATTTTTAATGAAAAAGTTGCTGAAAAATAAAATTTGTGGGTCCGTAAACAGTACACGATGTGCTGTGATTGGTTAAAAAAAATTTGAAAAGTCAAAGTTTGCGACTACTGTTCATTGAACAGTACATAAACAGTAACCGCAACACCCAAAACGCCCCAAAACGCGTGAAAAAAAAAAAAAAAAAAAAACGTTTTGGAAAAATGCAAACGCAGGATTGGGCAGAAAACGCCCAATCCAAACGCAACCGAAGACTTTTGCTTTGCTACTTTTGCTGGCTTGCTCGCTAAATATTGGCAATATAGGCCACGCAACGAACATTGTGGGGACCATGTGAAAACGTTTAGGCCTGGGTTGCCGACTTGACTTCTATTCTCTCAGCTCGATCGGCCTTTGTTTTAGCCTTTTATGGTCAATTGAATTGGGCTCATCCTGGCCCATATTTGGGGGTAAAGAAAGAAAATGATTTTTTTTTTTTTGCTAAATAAAAATGCAAATGCAATAGAACTAAGAATGTGGTAAAAGAAAAATTAAATCAAGAGGTGGTTGTTGGTGGACTAAGAAATCCCGGGGAAAATAACTCCTTCCAATTCGTTACTTTGATTCCCTCTCATTTTTAATGGAATGTGTAATACGTGATATTTATTTGATTTTTAACTGCTACATGTCTTATTGTTGGTGAATTGAAAAATCTCGAAAAATGACTCCTTTGATTTCCTCCCAATTTTAGACTTTTAGTAGGACGTGGAACACATGATATTTATATGATTTTTAATTGCCGCATCTCTTATACCTAAATAAAAATTGGAGGAAATTGAAAGATTCAATAGGACATCTTATCCATTCCGATGTTTGATTGGTTCCTTGCTTGGCTAAGTGGATTTGGACAGAGTAGCGTAACTAGTGTTCGGTCATTTTCCTTTGTAACTACTAACTGCTACCTCAAATCATGAATGGCTGTCTTTCAAAAATGGTTGTGAGAGTCCGGATTTTCCATTAAAGGACACAAAAAACACGCACAGAACAGAGGCATCAATTTCAAACTTAAGTGAGCTAATTCACCAAAGGTATGGCCTATTGAACTCTGTCCCTACAGGCCCATAATTCCTCAAACAACTAGTGCATATCCCAATTTTCTTGAACGGTGGAGAACGTAAAACCCAACCCATTCCATCCCCGTTCCGAAAGGCCCACTTCAGTATCACTTCAACCAAAACTCTTCTTTATTTTTGAGAGAAATGTAATTCCATTTCAACCAAGACCCAAGTAACAAATATTATTATCCTTTTTCCTGCAACCTTGAAACAGAAACAGATATTAATACCAACACTAATATATTTACTTATTTTAATTATTGTCATTACAATTAACCTCATGCAGGAACTATACCCCCTTTTTTTACTATTGTCTAATAATTTGTTCAAAATAAGTAACTAGATTTATTATTATTATTATTATTATTATTATTATTATTATTATTATTATTATAATATATATAAGATAGAAATTCTACTCTAACTTAATTTAAAAGTAAATGTATGTGAAGCTTCCTCTTGAAGACTTAAACCCTGGCCTCTGCCCTCTACACCTCATAAGTACTTATATTTGTAGAGTAACTATTGAGTCAAAGATGCCCAGTGGTATAAGTAACTAGTTAGATGTAAAAGAGTTTAGAATGTTCTAGTAGTTATATATATGAATGAATATTTTGTAAAATGAGTCAAGCGTGAAGGTGAGAGAGAGAAAGAGAGAAGAGGTGGTGAAAAGGCCTCAACATGCAACCAAGAACGCTCTCAAGAGAGGAAGAAGCCGAGCTACCCCGGAGTAACAAAAAGGTAAAAGACATCAACCATGCGGAGTTTAACGGTGGATTCCGGGCTTCCTCTCCCTCGCTGGATAACCAAGCCACCGGTACTAATGCCAAACCGTCTTTTAAAGACAAGCTTGTAGGGGAAATACCAGGTGCATTTGCACAAGCTTTCGACTTGTCTGACCAAATGGAAGAAGATTCAGATTCTGATGATGAGAATGGTGAGGATTCCAACTCAGTCTGGGAGGGGCAGGTGAGAATGAAGCTTTCTAGAGAAACTAAGAAACGTATTCGTGGTCCTTGGTCCAAGGCTATCATAGTGAAACTTGTTGGGAAAGTAGTAGGACTGAACTATATGCAGAGCAGGTTAGCACAACTATGGTCACCTGAGGGTAGGATGGACTGCATCGACCTCAGTTATGGCTTTTTCCTGGTTAGATTCTTCGCCAAAGATGACTAAGAGAGGGTGATTAAAAGGGGGTCGTGGTTCATTGGGGACCATTTCCTCTCATTGAGACCGTGGGAGCCATTTTTCAAGCCTTCCTCAGCAAATGTTTCTCTTATCGCTGTTTGGATCAGGCTTAATGAACTCCCCATCGAACTTTACGAGACAGAGGTTCTTAGGGAAATCAGTGAACACGTTGGCAAGGTGTTAAGGATTGACTCACACACAGCCGTGGAGGCTCGCGGCAGATATGCTAGAATATGTATCCAGATCGACATCAACAAACCGATTGTCAACAGCATTCTTATTGGACGTTTTGAGCAGGTGGTGACTTATGAGGGAATCCAAAAGCTGTGTTTTTCATGTGAAAGAATTGGGCACAAGGTTGAAGCTTGCCCATATACTATTCGCAAGGATAAGGGTAAGGAGCCTTTAGTCCCGACGGAGAAAACTCAGGCTAGCCAAACCAGCGACGGTGTGGACGGAAGTGCTGATCGGCAGAATAAGCAAGGTACTGTCAAGCATAATGCATGTGAGGCGACAAAGGAGGAAGGGTACTACAGGCCGTGGATGATGGTTAGCATGAAACGCTACGCACTGAAAGAGAATAGGACAAAGTACAATTCTGGGAATGCTGGCAGCTCGGCATGGAATGCCACGAACCAACTGCCTCCTATGTTTGTGGAAAGGAAGAACATGCCCGTTAGTGGTCCTGCATCCAGCATTAGTGAGCCACGTAGGAGTACTAAGCCTAAGTCTGGGCCCGGATTCAAGAAGGAAGCGAAACCCTGGGCTGCTAAAACTCTTGGCGCTTTTACTATAAAGGCTAGGCCCATTTCAAGCCCAAATTTGGCCAGATCATTTGTGGACAGTTTTAAGGAGGCAGTGACTAGCTTATCTTTCAATAACAACCCAAGCCCATCCATCCGTGTAGACTTACCTCAACCCTCCTCAGTGAAAAACAAAAAGCATTTGGCCAGAAAATTAGCCACTGGTTCAACACTCAAGTGCGCCGCACCTTTAGGTGAAGCCGGTTCAGATAAGGAAAGCAGCTCCCAGCCTCTAACCCTCTCGCCTGGTACTCGGTCTGAACCCATCCAGCTCAACCAAGTCGCCTTTGAATTCTCGGCGGCAGCCACTGCTGAGTTCGACCAGCCAGCTGCTAGCGAGAATGATGGAAGATTTTGTGCTCAGGTTGTCGGAGAGAGTTGCCATGCCGATGAGCATATGGTGCCAGATGAGGGAGTTCAATTCCCAACTCAGTGTGTGGATTGCGAAGATAGAAGTCTTGCCGGTGAGCAGATGGTGTCCGATGATGGTAGTCTTGCTGTTGACCATATGGTGTCCGATGAGGGAGGTGGTGCCGCCCCTTTCCTCTAAAGTTTCCAGTTTGTTTCTCCTATTATCCATCATGAATTTTGTTATCTGGAACAGTAGAGGTGCCTTAAAGCCTAATTTTTAGGGACATATCCGTAGTCTAGTCCATGAGTATAATCCAGCTATCTTTGTGGTTATGGAGACAAAATTGGGAGGTGATAGAGCTAAGGCAATTACTGATAGGTTGCCTTTTGATGGTGCCATTCACACAAACACCATCGGGTACTCTGGAGGGCTGTGGCTTCTGTGGAATTCTGATTTTGTGGAGGTGGAGTTACTTGCGAAGACAGAGCAGGAAATTCACATTGAAGTTCAGGTACGAAACACTAGACTCACTTGGTTATTTTCTGCTATCTATACTAGTCCTAGGAGTGAGGAAAGAAATATTTTGTGGGAAAATTTAGCTAAAGTTGCAGAAATACATAAGTTGCCGTGGGTTATGGCTGGAGATTTTAATGAGCCGCTAGTTGATGAGGACAAATATGGGGGTAGAGGTGTTAGCATCAATCGTTCTCTGGCTTTTAAAGATTGTATTGATAGATGTAGTATGGTGGATATGGGTTTTTCGGGTCCTAGATATACTTGGACCAACAAGAGAGACTGTAGTAACTTGATTCTTGAAAGGATTGACAAATTTTTCATGAACCCAGAGTGGTGCGTCATGTATCCTAATGCCAGAGTAACTCATCTCCCTAGGTGTCACTCTGACCACTGCCCTGTTCTCATGGAAGCTCTTCTAGCCAGTATAGTCAAGCTCAATAGGTCGTTTAGATTTCAAGAATTTTGGCTCTCCGACATATCCTTTCCCACTATTGTGTCCAATGCTTGGAATGGTAATAGGGAGTTAGAGGAGTCCATTGATCACTTCTCTAAGGATGTAGCAGCGTGGAATAGAAACCACTTTGGGAACATTCATCAGAAAAAGATAAGGATTTTGGCTAGAATTCATGGGACCCAGAAGGCTTTATCCATCAATCCTAGCCCTTCTCTTGTTTGTCTTGAGAACCAGCTTCTTGGTGAGTTGGAAAATATTCTGGATCAAGAGCGTGACCTCTGGTTATTGAAGTCTAGGCTGAATTGGATGATCCATGGGGACAGAAACACCTCTTTCTATCATGTTTCTACCCTTGCTCGGAGAAAAAGAAATCACATTGCGGCAGTCAAAGATGAGAGGGAGTTGTGGATTACTGAGGAAAGGGAGGTTATGGAGTATTTTAGGGCTGGTTTCCGGAATTTATACACTACTTCCCAAGAGTCCGTCTCTTGGAACCCCCCTGGTTTGAGTCATTGGCATGTTCAGCTGTCAGAGGAGGAAAAACAGCTAATTGATACCATGGTTTCTACTGAAGAAATCAAGGAGGCTCTCTAGGCCATGAAACCTTACAAGGCCCCGGGTCCGGATGGGCTACATGCTGGGTTCTTTCAAAGGTTTTGGCTCTTAGTTGGGGATTCAGTGAGGAAAGAGGTCAAAAAAGTTTTCTTAGATAGGAAAGTTCTCGAGTATCTCAATAACACTCATATTGTTCTCATTCCCAAGATTCAAGGCCCGGAAACTATTGGGAACTACTGACCAATCAGCTTATGTAATTCAGTTTACAAAATCATCACCAAGATTTTAGTTTCCAGGATCAGACCTTACTTGGACAAGCTTGTCTCCCCTTACCAAACTGCTTTTGTTCCAGGCAGGAGAGGTGTTGATAATGCTATCATTGTCCAAGAATTAATCCACACCATTGGTAGAACCAAAGGTAGTAGAGGGACCATGGCCATCAAGATTGATCTAGAAAAAGCCTATGACAGAATTGAATGGAGCTTTATCAGAGAGATGCTCACTTTATTTAATTTCCCGGAGAACCTCATTAAGCTTATCATGAGCTGCGTTTCCTCAGTGTCCACTTCCCTTCTCTTGAATGGTGGCAGTCTCGATCCTTTCCTTCCCTCGAGAGGTATTAGGCAAGGCGACCCCCTCTCTCCCTACCTTTTCATATTGTGCATGGAGTTTCTTGGCCACCTAATTGAGGAAAAATGTGCTGCTAAGTTATGGACCCCTGTTAAAGCTTCCCGAAGTGGTCCAGCTTTCTCCCATCTCTTCTTTGTAGATGATCTGGTTCTTTTTGCCAGTGCAACTCCAGAAAATTGTACTATTATCAGTTCTGTGCTCCAAGAATTTTGTATTAAATCTGGGCAAAAAGTTAGTGAAGCAAAGTCCCGTGTTTTCTTTTCTCCCAATGTTGACGTGGATTAAAGAGATGTTTTATCTAGCTTGTTGGGCTTCAGTGCAACCACCAATCTCGGCAAATATTTGGGGTTTCCTTTAAAGCATCCAGGGAGACAAAGGCATGATTTTGGAGCCATTTTGGACAGGGTTAAAAAGAAGCTTGCTGGTTGGAAGGCCAACATGCTCTCTATGGCAGGTATAATGGTTCTTATTCAAGCTTCGACTTCAGCTATCCCGAGCTATGTTATGCAAAGTAATTTGTTACCCAACAAAATTCTTAGCGGAATAGACAGAGTCAATAGAAATTTCCTGTGGGGGTCTTCAGATCACAAAAAGAAAATGCATTGGGTTAACTTCAGATCACAAAAAGAAAATGCATTGGGTTAACTGGAACACAGTAACCAAGGCCAAAGAATTAGGTGGTTTGGGGCTTCAATCTGCAAGAGGGAGAAACACGGCTCTCCTAGCTAAACTCAACTGGAGATTTCATATTGAGAAGGAAGCGCATTGGGCCAAAGTCCTCAGATTCAAATATGGCTCTAGGCAGCAGACAAATTCTAGAAATGAGTCAAGGCTTCCTAGCTCCTCTACTTGGAAGGGGTTAAAAAAAGGGGAAGCTATCTTCAAAAGAGGGGTTAAATGGGTGCCAGGCTATGAGAGTAATATCAATTTTTAGGAGGATTGTTGGCTTAATAGCGGTACCATCAGATCTAACATTCAAGGCCCCCTCCCTCAAGGTTCGGCCAGTCTTACTTTGAAGGATCTTCGTGCTCCTTATGGGTGGAATTAGGCTGCCATCCCTTTTGACATTCCCCCAGGAATTAAAGCTGACATTCAAGCGGTTCCTATGCCGATAATTGCTAGAAGTAGTGATAAACTGGCTTGGAAGTTCTCTGCTAAAGGAAGTTTTGATATGAAGAGTGCTTATCTGCTTGCCACAGATCAAATGGAAGCTGACTCCTTCTCGGGTTCTTGGATTTGGAATCTCAAAGCCTTGCCTAGAATCCAAATGTTCATTTGGAGGTGTATGCACAATAGCATTGGTGTTAAGGAGTGCTTAGCAAAAAGAGGTATCTCTTTAGACATTTCTTGTCCCTTATGCTTAGAGCAACCTGAATCTATCTCCCATGCCCTTCGTGACTGTCGCCTTGTGAAGCCGGTGTGGCAACAGCTGGGGTCTCATAGCTGCAATCCTAATTTCTTCTCTCAAGATTTAAATCTTTGGCTGTCTTCTAACTGTAAGTCTTCTCACCTTGTCAAAGGAATTCCCTGGCACTCCTTTTTCTCTTTTGCCATATGGTCTCTATGGAAGCAGAGGAATCAAGTTGTCTTCAATAACAAAAAAGTTAACCCAAATATCTCCATTTTGATTCTTAGACAAGCAATGGAGTTTGTTCATTGTGTTATCCAGCCAAGATGCAGTAGCCGAATGATTATTAGACAAATCAAATGGGAAAAGCCAAACACTAGATGGGTCAAGCTCAATACCGATGGGTCAGCGGATATTACAGCAGGGACTGCTGGAGGAGGAGGGTTAATTAGAGATGATCGAGGCAGCTGGATCATGGGTTTCACTAGAAAAATTGGTAAAACGGACAGCTTCCTAGCTGAAACTTGGGCTTTGCGTGATGGTCTCCTCCTGTGTAATCAACTTAATCTTAATGCTGTCATGGTTGAACTTGATGCCAAAGCTCTGGTTGATGCTCTTCAGAATCCTTCTTATGCTAATACTATAGTCTCCTCGCTTTTTGATGATTGTAGACATCTTGCTGCTCAGATTTCTCATATTTGTATTAAGCATATCTATCATGAAGCTAATAGATGTGCTGATCGCTTAGCTTATTTAGGTAGCTGTCAAGCAGTTGATTTCATTTCTTATTCTTGTCCGCCTGTGGACTTGCTGCCTCTTGTTGCGGTTGATTGCCAGGGAATGGCTGTAAACAGGCGCTATCCTGATCCTTTGTTTTCTCGTTAGTCTTTTAATGAAATTCCTTTTGATCAAATATATATATATATATATATATGAATGAATAAAATATGGGGTATGGTGTTAGATATATTTAAGCATAATTTTAAAAATCAAATTGGACCAACCGGTTCAATCGAAAATTGGTCCTTAATTAGGGCCAAAACCAATAAAAATCGAGAGCTTTTCTCATTCTTTGACCATACTGATTTTTAAAATCATGGATTTAAGATATTCTTTACAATGACTATTTTACCCTACTTTTGTTTTTATTTTATTTCAATTTGTTTTATTTCTCTAAAATTTACTCATTGTGCGCTTTTAGTCCTAAACTTTTGGAGTCGAATAAGAAAGTGTTTAGGACGTTAAATAGTCTACAATGTTCGCCCCCGGGGGGGGGGGGGGATTATGGAGGTCTATATGATGTGAAAATGGTGATTGGAAGGTTGGAAGCAAGGGACACTCAATCTCTAGTTGTGCCCTTACAAAAAGCGGTGTTGCATTAAAGCAACCCAATTTCTATCTACGATAATTTCTCTTAAACACAAAATTGAATGCTTAAAGCCGAGACAAGATCCCCTTTTTGATGGTTTCTTTTTGATTTTATGGAGGAATATGGATTAGAATATTTAAATTTCTCTCCCACCCCCTTGTATAGGGGTGTCCACAAGTCAATACCCACAACCGACTTGATGACATCAAGTTTCCAGCAAGATGACTTACTGTTGACCGTGAAAACCCACTGGTCAAGTCAAATCAAACTCGGTTGTTCGGTGGTCGAGTTAGTCGAAGTTGATGAAGATGCTGCCAGAGGTTCCTTTCAATGGCGATTTGTATTTTGCATTAAATCTTCGTTGGATTTGTGCAAAACCCACTGGATCTAAGCAAAAAAACATCGGATCTTCGTTGGATTTGAGCAAAACCCACCAAATATGAGCAAAAAAACACAAGATCTTTGCTAGATTTGAGTAAAGCCCATTGGATTTGAGTCGTATTTGAGTAAAACCCACTAGATCATAGTCGGATTTGTATGAAAATGAGAATATTTTCACCAAAAATCACAAGATCTTCACCGGATCTAAGCGAAAACCACTTTGTTTTCACTGGATCTGGGTAGCTTTGGCCTCTTTCAAGGGCTTAGTTAGTTGGATTGGGTGGCTTGGGTTTTGGAGAAGGAGAATGGCCACCCAACTCGTCGACGTTGGTTGTGGAACTCTAAGACCCTACCCTTTTATTGGATGTTTGAGTGGAAGTTTGTTTAGGTGTTTGATTTTGGTTCAAACTTCCAATTTTGAAATTCGTTTGATTTTTGCTTAATTTTTTAAGTCCATTTGAGGATAATTATAGGTTTCAAATCATTTTTCAAACCATTTGATGATGAGATTATCATCTAACATATTTAAAGTTTTCAAATTCCAACCAATTATCATTTTTTACAAGATAGCTAATCAAAATCTCAAAAACAATTATTATCTTCAGGATTTTGTTTGATGCATTTTATTACATTATTGTATCGACTTTAAACCAAAAAAATTTTGGCATGTAATTTGAAGGATCAGTTGTTGCAGTGTTGTATCAATAAAAGTTGTTGCAGTGTCGAGAAGATTTGGACGAACTCAGCCTGATGGAATGTTGCAAAACAAAGAAAGATCAAAAGACCTTTGTGACACTGATGTGGCAATCCGAATTTGATTACAATGATATAAAATGGTAAACATTATCAAATCTTATTTTTCTGTTTTAAATGATGGGAAAACTATTTTGTCATTGACTAATTGAATGATCACATAAATAATTCTAACAGAAAAAAAGAATGATAACGTAAATGATCTATTGTGTTTAATTTTCTATTTAGACGAGTTGCATAATGCATGACATGAAGATGTACATTAATTCCTAAAAGACTGATTTAGGTCGGATGAGGTAGGTACCCAACACATTTGCATCTCGTAACCTAGCATCCGCCCTTGGATTAATAGTTCAAGGCTTCAAGGCTTTGCTTTTCCAATGTAATTTTTACATTTTAAACTCGGAATTATAGCCATGTGTTTTTTCCTTAGATTGTTACAAGGAAATAAAATATTGTAATTTGTATTTTTCTTTTTATCTTGTAACTTGAATTTTTAAGAGAATAAAGATGTGTGTAGACATAAATTTTTTTTGATAGATTTATAACCTTTCGATTGATCATGATCAAATTAATTTTCAATTTATGATGAGTCAACAATGAACAAATAAAATCAAGCCACATGTCAAGTTTTTGAGTTACCACGACTCATATTAAAATGACATGTGTCCAAGCTAGGTGGCAATTTCAAATAAAGAAAGCCATGTGGCAACATTAGAAGAAAAAGATGCACATAAAAAGTTCTTATTAAATGCAAGATAAAAGTTTAATTCAAAATTTATAATTAACTCTTAATAAACGATGAGAGAAAATTTCAAAACAAAGACTATTTTTTTTTTTTTGAGAAATAATTACAACATGTTGCTAATCCCGCATCTCGAACTCTTTCCCTCCTAGACTCCCAAACACTTTGTGCGTGGGGAGGTGCCAATTCAGTTACAAGGCCTTTGGCAAATCAAAGACCATTGAGTTGCCTAGAAATAGAGACTTCTCATATAAGATAAAGTGATAAACTTTAGAGAGAAAACCTTATTGACATTTGGCTAAAATAGAGAGTTATCTTTAAGTTCAAAACTTACTCCCTCAAAATCAAGGCTCATTCCTACTTCTTCAGATCAAAGTAAGGATTTTATTCAAGTTCATTTGATTTGGTTCGAAATCAAGCCAACAATCCTCGACTTCAAATCAAATACATCTAATAAAATATCCAACTTGGTAACAACAAGGCACGATTCAAGATCAAGTTTCAAAGCCCTTTGGATCGTAAAACTTCTTGGAGATCAAATGAAAAGAATTTATTGTATTATTTCATTGTAAAGAGTTATACACAGATTGTATCCACTTTCATATAAATAAATATAAATTGATAATTTGTTACACTATTTCGTGACCGTGTGATTTTTTTTTCTTACAAAATTTGTGTGTACATTGTGTTTTATTTCTTAATAAAACAAGCTACCAAACACTCATATAGAGATAAGATATTTTGGTTAAGTCATCACACCAAACTCATTTGACCTTTGTGGTACTCATAGATATTAGAGATAATACAAATTTTGATATACAAGTATTATCATCAATTACAAAAAAAAAAAAAAAAGTAATTGCAAATTTTTATTAGAAAAAAATAATTATGAAATTTATTTATTAATTTATTTACCATGTTGTTAAAATAAAATTGTAGTTGACTTTAGAAATTTTGGAAATCTCTTCAACTAAAAAATAGATAAAAGATAATGGTCAAAATTTCATTCCATAGGTAATTTCTAATTTGCTAATTTTACCTTTTTTATTTATTTATTTTCACTTGGTCTGCGGCATCTCGGAACTCGGAAGACTATTAACTTCAGTACTGGTTTCCCTTCCCCAACATAACTTCATCTATACCCCAAAGCCACTCTCTAATCTGAACTCACTCAAAATGGGAACAATCAGTGAGGCAGAGTGTGCCTTAGAACTCGAGGCCATGAGCAAGGAAGACTCATCATGGCACCCTTGCCAGGTCTCTTTTAGGTGAGACCAAAATACTCATCGCTTTTTATTATTTTATTTCCTTTGTTTTGTGGTCATGGGCATCTCCCAAAAATAAAAAAGTTGATCAGTTTAGGATACCCAAAAATAGAAATTATTGTTAGTGATTGATTTTAGTTATGTGGGTTTTATTTTTTATGTAAGTAAAGTGATTGTATTTTTAGTTATATGTGTGGGTGTTTGTGGGTTTCGTTTTTCTCTGCATTGATGATTTTTTTGGGTGTAAAATATATGACTGCATTTTTAAATTTTGTTTTTGATCAACAAAAGAGGATAGTAGATATATATAAGGAAACTTTGTTATGACTAAAATGTGTGATCATTGTGAGTTAATGTGTGTATCTAAAAGATGCTAGAGTAAAAATCTCTACTTCTTTATAACATGGACAATATTATCTATTTATTTAACTTTTTTTTTTATGAGTTTTTCATTTATTTTTGTACCATATCTGAAGTGAATAGAATGAGTTTTGATCTATTTATTTTCCTGTTTATGTTTTCCTCAATTTCTTTACTTTCTGATGACAACAGACCTTAAATTGGAACGAAAGAAAGGAAATAAAATAAAAATGAGTACATTTTTTTTTTTGTGGATAATTCGATAGTTGGGGGTGCGGGGATTTGAACCGTGGACATCTTCGTCAAAAACACCAATTGAGCAGCTCAACCTGAGCTACAAGGCTCTTGGAAAAAGAGTACATTTTTTGTTTGGAAGGAGTGGGATATTCAGTGAGAATATGTAGGGAGGACTTGATGAATATTTAACATGGTTTAGAGTTCCTCGCTGAACTGGAAAGATTTGGGAGGGAGAATAATCGTAACACCATAAAAAGCTTTAGTGCAAAAGTTACCTTAAGCCTGTTATTTGCATTTCCTTTATTACAATCAATTTCAAAAGTTCACCAACTTAGATATTCAGACAAAATGTTTGAGTATGCTTCCTGATTGTGCGCTCAGCTCTGCTGAAGATGGTCTTCTTATAGAGTTTGGGAGCCAAGAGTTGGAGGATATGCTATTGCAGGATGAGGAAGCTCTTACATGTCTCCGCTCCCGTTCTACTCCTCTTCAAGGTGATGACTGCACGCACATTGAAGAAGGAGATCATGTTCTTGCCACCCA
The DNA here is from genome assembly GCF_001633185.2 of Quercus lobata. Lineage (NCBI taxonomy): Eukaryota > Viridiplantae > Streptophyta > Magnoliopsida > Fagales > Fagaceae > Quercus > Quercus lobata. The sequence continues at coordinate 47,906,330 of NC_044910.1, read as the reverse complement.
TAAATCACAATTTAAGAGCCGCTTCTATGATGCCAAGGTGGAAAAGGTACATTTCCTCTCCTTCTAGGGTAATTGCATGGAAAAATAGTAAGGATCTCTTTTGTTGACAGTAGGAGAGTGGGATCCATAAAGAGTGGACCAACAAGAACTGGTTGATAGCTTTTTCCTTTTTGGATTGGTAAATTAACATGCAACTGGTGAGTCTTGGACCTATGATCTTACCCTCCACTTTGCTCTTAAAAGATGTTGTTTTAGCTAGAGCTCATTGACAAGAATGGGTTCATAGTTTCAAGTGGGATTTGGAAATATTGTAGTATATAATAGAAGACCACCCATTTCACCAAAGAAGAAAGGAAAGAGTCAACTATGTGAAATACAGTGCAGGTTTCTGTGTGTGTATTGAAGTTTTTGTTATTTTTAAATGTGAGATGCATAATTTTTAGAAATGCTTTTTTCTAATTCTGTTCACATCCCAACAAATAATAATTATCAGGTAGTGAGAGTACGACACTCAAAGAAGATTTATTGTAGATGCACTTTCACTATCAAATGGCTTCACCAAGATCTGGAAGGAGAAGCCTTCACTGTCCCATCTAATTCAATCATGAAACTAGCAACTAAAAGCATAAATGACCATCCAGCTGTTGCCGTTTTCTTGAAATCAGTAAAACAGATGCGCTCATCCTGTGCATCTCTTTTTCCGACTGTGCTCGAAGAAACTGATGGTGAAATGGACATCAATAAATTGCTAGAAAAGCAGATAGAAGATATCAGCAATTCAGCTGCTGAATCCAAGGAGAAAATGTCAAAAGACATTTTATTAGAGATTAAAGGTGGGCATGCTACATGACTACTTTAACAATTTGATCAATTCAAGCATCTTGTTGCAGTTTTCCTTCTAATTCCATTCTCTCTCTCTCTCTCTCTCTTATTTTTATTTTTAAAGAGGTGGGGGAGGGGGGTTGTGAGACAGTGGGAGGTTGTTGGTGTATTGGGTGAAGACTCTGTTGGTGCATTTGCTCAAGATACTATCTTGCATCTAAAGCCTCAAACCTAAAACACCCTTCTTAAGTATTGCAACAGAGGGGTTCAAGTGATAGCTCAATGGTATTGGCATCCTTATGGTGTCTAATGTCTTTAATTCGAACCCCACCTCCCCCGCTATCTACCTATCCAAAAAAAAAAAAAAAAGTATTGCAACAGAAATGCCACACCTTTATACCTTCAAGCATATAGGCATCACTAAGTATATAGTCCATGCCGTAAAGTAATGATGGTCAAATGAGTCTGTACTATCTGTTTTAGATGTGATATATATATATATATATATTATTTATTTATATTTATAACATGTTTTTGTATGATGTTACTCTTTCTTCTTGGTATGGAAATATTAATATAGCTTGCCTCACACATTTCTTTACACCTTAGCTACCCTAGATTTTTTTTTTTCTTCTATTTTTCATTTCTGATGAAAATGATGTTAAAATCAACAATGAGGCTTTGAAGGCTTAACTAAGCGAACAGCAATACAAAAGCTCAGGTATTAAGCTGTGCTTGCAAGGCACGCCTTCTAATATAAGATGATAAAAGAGTTCTACCTTATCCTATTTAATGTTATAAGATGTTGCAAATGTCATTTATGTTCCTTCTTGTGAATGCAGTTGATAACAAGGGACATATACAACCCAACGCTGTTTCAGTATGTGAAGTAAGCATTTCACATGCTCAAGCTCCTCATGGTCAGAATCAGTTGAATAGGTCAACACAGAATTCAAGTAAACTGCCAATAGATTTGCAAGTCAAGGATCAACCATCAGCTGCTGCTTCCATCCAAGAAGAGCTTCCAGAAAACAGGTCCCATCTCAGTCCTCTTGCTGCTCGTGCAGCTCTGGCCTCATTAATGTCAACTAATCACATGCGTATTGCTCTGGATGGGACTAAAATGTTCAATTCCTCTGGCTTAATTGACATGCCTATGAAGGATAAAGTTTCCTCAGAAATATTAGATGCTTCCATTCCTGTCACTTCAGCCTCTGACAAAGTGGGAAATCCACTCATCTCAACTGAAAGTATGTCTCAACTAGTGGATTTATCTTCTGGAATAACAACCAAGGTCAATAAGAGTGGCAAAAAAGAATCAGAACTCACTAATTCTGAAGTGACTTTAAAATGTTCAAAAAGAGAGAGGAATGTTAGCCAGCCTACTAAAGCTGCTAGAATAACTCGTTCAGCAGTTCAGAAAGTTACAGTAATGCAAAATGAGGGTTTTCAAATAGAGACTTGTTCTGAAGAAATGAAGTTAACGGCTACAATCAACAAGAGAAGGTTTACTCGTTCTACAGTTAGTGAAGAAACGAAAAACGTGGTTATGGAGGTCAAACAAGTGTTGGAAGAGAAACAGTCAAGTCATAATAAAGAGTCATGTTCCCCTGAAGGAAGTCTCTCTGTTCCTGAGAGCAATGTTTCTAAAAAAAGCAGTGCTGTATCAAAAAAGAAGAAAGCAAACTCTTCACTGCTTGATGCTGAGATTAATATCCCTGATGAGGAAAGAAATAAAAGGCAGAGTTCCTGTGAAGTCAAAACCACTCAGCAAAGTGAAGGTTATGTAAACGAACTCAAAGTGTGGTCTATTATTGTTTTTGTTTTTCACATCCAACTTTGACAATTCTAATTATCCAACCCTGATCCCAATTGCTACACATCTGTTATACAAGTTTTGTTTTTATGTTTCTAATATTTGCAAAAACATCTGCAAATTTATTCTCATTACTTCAGTTACATTCTGGGCTTCCAATGCCCTTTAGTATCTTCAAGACATAGCCAAGAAGTATTTTTAGAACACTCTGAATATTACTAACCAATTATACCAATTTTTAGTTTAGGTACAAGTAACCCAATTTTTGTTGTGGAAAGTACTACAGGTCAATGATCTTGAATAAGAATATTTTGTGGCTGACTGGACTTGCTTCTCTAGTATGCATTTTTCCTCCTCCTAGTATCCCAAGTCAAATCTTGAATATTTACCTGCTTATTTCTGATCTTCTAACCACATTTTTGTTACAAGTAGCTTCCAAACTTGTAATATACTTCCCATCCTGTCATAAATCTGATTCAATTTTATGCTTTAAATTTCCCCTGCACCAGATTTATGTTGCTGCATTTTGCTACTAGTTTTCTGTGTATTGCTATTGTTGATTCAAGCTAGAGTAATAGTTGGCTTCATGGGTGATATATATCAACTCATGATTTACGTTAAGTGGTCTAGGATCCACTAAGTCACAGTTTATTTCTAGTGCAATTCAACCAATCTGTGTTTAACCTTGATAAAATTTTACTGTGTAATTTCCAAAAAGAAGTAAAAACTGGTTGGATGATGCACATCTGATTGTGCCAAAGTTGAGGATGTAGCACTAAACCATCGGTCACACATACCCATCTTGTTGACTATATTCTGGGTGAGTGGTGCATTTATTTATGCTTATTTGTTTGGACAATATGATAGCATTGCCCATGAGCAAGGCTCTCTGAGGCACCATTAAGACAAGGGATAATTTGAGCCCTTCCTGGGGGTGTGGGATATACTGCCACCCGGCTTTTCCACCCAAGCTAGATTCAGCCTTAATGCTTGTGTAACTTAGAAACAGCTTATAGCAACTATACTAAACTAAGAGTTTTTCTCTCTTTAAGAATATTTTTGTTTTAAACTTCACAACGATTTCATATGTAGTACAATATTGCAGGCAAAGATTCAGGCAATAGTCAAGGCCAGAAGAGGAAGTCAACTTCTTCCAAGAAGCAAGAGCCGCCACGGTTTTCTCCCAGACTACGCTATCTCCCTCGGACTCGCTCACAAGGCAAGCGTTAGCAGATCCTTCATCAGAATAGTGCAAAATAGAAGTTCCAGCAATACAGCAATAGCAGAACTGGTTAGTGGTAATACTTGTCTTCTTTTGATGCTGTCTTGCTTTACATATTCTCTAGTAAGAAAGGGAGGACCAGGATATTATATGGGACTTTGACAAGCTAGGCTTGTTTGTACGGGGATCATGAAGAATATTTCCATGAAGTGGATGATTGAGGTGAATATATCAAGTAAAATTTTAACACATGGACTCTTCTAGCCATCTGTTTGTGCTTTTCCCTCTTCTTCTTCTTTTATTATGCTGTGCAGAATGAGCTTTAAACGGAAGTAGACAATTGAACGACACTATTCCTTACAGAAAAAAACAAGGGGAAAAAGAAAAAAGACAAAATACTGCCTGAGGGCTATATGATTCTAACTTGAGGTTAGTTTTGTAGCCCCAAAAAGGTCAATGTCATTTTCCAAACAAATTTACAATAGTAAGAGTTTTTTTTTTTGATAGGTAAGAAAGTAATACTATTACTAGAAGAGAAAAAAAGATACAAAGAGTTCACGGTAGTGAACAAAAAACCACAATGACAAAAAGAAATAAAGGAATCAACATCCTATTCTAAGAGACAAAAGAAAATCAATAATAGTAGAACAATCCGAAAGACCCTAACACTGAGATCAATCAAAGAGAGTCCACAAGCACAAATCTAACAATTGAGCCATTGATTTCTCAATATCCTCAAAAGAACACTGATTACCTTTAGTCTAAATAGCCCACTTCAAACAGCATGGTACCAAATTCCAAATATCGGAATTATATTTCCCAAGCTAATGGTGCCAACAATAAAGTAAGTCTACAACTGAACATGGCATGACCCAATCAATCCCAAACAACTAAATCATATGCATCCACATAGAACGAGCTAATGAACAGGAAATAAGAAGATGATCCACAGATTTCTCGTTATAACAGCACATACAACAACGATTTGCCAAGGGGCAACCATGAAGCATAAGAGTATCTAAAGTGAGAATCTGGCCATGGTCTGCTGTCCACATAAAAAATGCCACCCTTTTAGGAACCTTTACTTTCCATATACCCTTCCTAGGGAAACTAGGAGTAACATTTCAAATCTTATGATAAAAGGACCGAGTGTCAAAGGCTAGAAAGGGAGATGGAGGTAGTTATTGAACGACGGAAGAAAGCAGAGGCTAACCAAAAGGCAGCCTCCTCAAAGGGTAAAGGGAAAAGAGAGTTAAGGAATTTAATTTCCTCGGTTAATTATGATGGGCGATAGGGTGTTGGTAGTGTAGTAGAAGTAGTTGTGGGGAATTGTTAGTATTAATGAAGTTGAAAATGATTTCTTGGAATGTTAGAGGATTAAATGACTCACAAAAACGTTTGGTTGTCAGAAATTTGTTACGGGAATGGAAGTGTGATGTTATCTAGCTTAAAGAAACAAAACTTGTCGGCATTGATAGACAGATGGTTTGCAGTTTGTGGAGCTGTACATATGTGGATTTGGCAGTTCTAGATGCTGATCAGACGGCTGGGGGAGTCTTGATTATGTGGGATAGAAGGGTTTTAGAAAAGTTAGAGGTTCTGGTGGGTTCGTTCTCGGTGTCGGTTCAATGGAAAGGGGTGGAGGATGGTTTTATTTGGGCTTGTTCAGGGGGGTATGGCCCAAATGACAACAATTTGAGGGGTTATATGTGGGATGAGTTGGTTGGTATTCAGCAGTACTGGAATGTTCCCTGGTGTTGTTTTGGGGATTTTAATGTTTTCCACTTTCCTAGTGAACGGAGGGGTGGATCTCGACTTACCTTGGCTATGGAAAAGTTTTCTGAATTTATCGAGGACCATAATTTGATAGACTTGCCTTTGGAGGGAGGGAGTTATACATGGTCCAGTGGTACGAACCAGCCATCCATGTCTAGGATTGATAGAGCTCTGGTGTCACATGATTGGGAGCAACACTTTCCGGATGTGATCCAGTGGATTATACCATAACCTATTTCAGATTATTTCCCAATTCTTTTGGAGGCAGGGGGTATGGTGAGGGGGAAAAGTCCCTTCCGGTTTGAGAATATGTGGTTGAAAATGGATGGTTTTGTTGATAAAGTTGATTCATGGTGGAATCATCATTCTTTCTCAGGTACATCTAGTTATGTGTTCGCTAAAAAATTGAAAACTTTGAAAGAAGACATTATTCAGTGGAATCGCCAAGAATTCGGTAATGTTGACTGCAAGAAGAAAGAATTATTGGGGGCTTTAGCGACGCTAGACGCTAAGGATGGGGCTCTTGGACTCACTGAAACAGAGATGTTTGAGAGAAACGAAGTGAGATCACAAATAGAGTATCTTCTTTCTCTAGAGGAGATCTCATGGAGACAGAAATTGAGAATGTTGTGCATTAAGGAGGGTGATCATAATACTAATTTCTTCCACAAGATGGCTAACTCCCATAGAAGGCATAATCATATGAGTTTCTTAGAAGTGGATGGGGTGATTTATGAGGAAGGAGCAGAAGTGGCTGCTCAAGTAGTTCAATTTTATAAAACTCTATATCAAAAGACCGAAGAGTGGAGACGTTTTGTGGAAGGTTTAGAGTTTGATCAAATTGAGGAGGCGGAGAGGGGTTGGATGGAGAGGAGGTTTGAGAATGACGAGATAATACAAGTGGTTAGAAATATGGAAGGGGATAAAGCTCCAGGTCCAAATGGCTTTTCTATGGCATTTTTCCAACACTGTTGGAGAGTGGTAGAAAGTGATGTTTTAGTAGTTTTTTAGTAGTTTTTGAAGAGTTTTATCAGCACTGTAAGTTTGAGAAATCTCTAAATGCTACCTTTTTAGTTTTAATCCCTAAGAAGAATGATGCCTTTGGCATTCGAGATTTTAGACCTATTAGTTTAGTGGGGAGCTTGTATAAGATCTTGGCCAAGGTTTTGGCTAATCGATTGAAAGTGGTGCTAGATCAACTGATATCTGAATCTTAGAATAGTTTTGTGGGAGGTAGACAAATCCTTGATTCAATTCTCATTGCTAATGAGTGTGAGGATAGCCGGACGAAGAGTAAAATTCCTGGGGTGATCTGTAAGTTAGATATTGAGAAAACATATGACAATGTGAATTGGGAGGCTCTTTTGAAGTTGATGAAGAAAATGGGCTTTAGGGAGAAATGGTGCAGCTAGATTCGAACTTGTATCTCGACAGTGCAGTTTTCTGTGTTAGTTAACGGGTCTCCAGCTAATTTCTTTGGTAGCTCTAGAGGTTTGAGACAAGGGGATTTACTATCTCCCATGTTATTTTTAATTATGATGGAGGTGTTTAGTAGGATGGTGAAGAGAATGGAGGGGCAATTTACTTAGTGGCTTTAGGGCAGATGGCAGGAGGGGTAGAGGGGAATGTGTTTCGCATTTGCTGTTTGCGAATGATACCATTTTGTTCTGTAAGGTAGCGGTGGAGCAAATCCTACATATTCGATTGTTGCTAATTTTTTTTAGGTTTTGACCGGTTTGAACGTGAACGTAGCTAAGAGCGAAATGGTTCCTATAGGAGAGGTAAATAATGTGCATGCTTTGACAGAGATATTGGGTTGTAGGGTTGGGACCCTACCTATGACTTATCTTGGTATGCCGTTGGGAGTGTCCCATAAAGCCTCCTCTATTTGGAACCCTATTTTAGAAAAAATTGAAAGAAAGTTAGCAGGTTGGAAGAAATTGTATTTGTCAAAAGGTGGTAGACTGACATTGCTTAAAAACACGTTATCTAGCCTCCCTACTTACTTCTTACCTCTTTTCACCACTCTTACACATGTGGCGAACAAAATTGAGAAGCTGCAAAGGGACTTCTTGTGGGGTGACACTAAGACACATTTGTTGGGTTGGGATAAGGCATGCATGCCTATGACTAATGGCGGTTTGGGTATTAGGAAGTTAACCACGTTCAATAAAGTCTTACTTGGAAAGTGGCTTTGGCGCTTTGGGATAGAGGAGAATAGGTTGTGGAGGAGGGTGGTAGCTTTGAAATTTGGGGAAGAATGGGGAGGATGGACCTCGAAGTTGGGAAGGGGTGCTCATGGGTGTGGTCTGTGGAGAAGTATTCGGATGGGATGGGAAATGTTTCACAAAAATGTCCACTTTAAGGTTGGGGTGGGGGTTAGAGTGAAATTTTGGACAAACAGGTGGTGTGGAGACCTTCCTCTCCAGTTGGCTTTTCTGATCTTGTACACTTTTGCTGCAAACAAGGAAGCTTTCGTAGAATCTTCTTTGTTGTGCCAAGGAGAGGGGAATAGGAGAACTTGGGATGTTCACTTCATTTGGGGTCCTAATGATTGGGAGGCAGATGTGATGGATGAGTTCTTCCGACTCTTGGCTTCCAATCAACCCCTTGTAACTGAGGGTGATCGTATGAGATGGAAGTTGTCAAAGAAAGGAGATTTTACTATCCGCTCTTTTTATCACAAGTTACATGGTTCTTCTCCCATTGTCTTTCCTTGGAAAGGCATTTGGAAGGTTAAGGCACCCTAGTGTGTCTCTTTCTTTGCTTGGACAGCGGCATGAGATAGGATTCTCATAGGAGATAATTTGAGGCTTAAGGGCTATGACTTCGTTGATTGGTGTATTATGTGTCAGTGCTATGGGGAGACAATGGATCACTTGTTGTTACATTGTGAAAAGGCTTATAGGCTGTGGTGCTTTGTCTTTAGAATCTTTGGGATTTCATGGGTCCCCTCTGGTACAATGTCAGATCTTTTTAGCTGGTGGAATTGGTTGGGGAAGCGTTCGTCTCACATCTGGAATTTAGTTCCATTGTGTCTGATGTGGTGTATTTGGAGGGAACACAACTGGCGAACATTTGAGAATTTGGATAAATCGCTTTTTGATTGGGCTAGGGCTTGGGGACTCACATCTAGTGATTCTCTTCCGCTCTTCCTTAGCTCTCTTTTTCTTTGACTTTTCTTTCTTTTCTTGTATGTTTGATATGCTAGTGTATTTTTGCACTTAGCAATTTTTTGAATATACTTGTTTCTTACCTATCAAAAAAAAAAAAAAAAAAACTTCCCACTTCCATTGAAGCTCCAACAAAGACTGTCACCTCCACCACCCCTAGGAACTCGAGATTGGATCAAGTGAAGAAAGGAGTAAGAAGTTGCTAACTCCCAGTCATTGAATTCCCTATAAAATCTTAAGTTCTACACTTTGTCATTTCCACCCACTTGAGGACTCAATACATCATAAATAGAAGCTTTCTTATTGGCTGAACACAAAAATAATTGAGGATAGAGAGTTTTTAAAGAGTTATCCCCAATCCACTTATCATGCCAAAAAAGAATACGAGAACCATCTCTCACCACAAAAGTGAAATGCTTAGAAAAACTCTCCCACCCTTCACTAATACTTTGCCATAACCCACACCCATGAGCCCTCCTACAAACTCTAGTGCTCCACCCCCCTTTCCCCTCCCCATATTTCATTGCAATAACCCCCCGCCAAAGATGAGTAGGTTCATGGCCATATCTCCAAAGCCATTTCCCTAACAAAGCTTGATTAAAAGGCACAAGTTTCCGAATTCCTAAACCACCCTGCTCAAGTGGGAATCACACCTTCTCCCAAGCCACTAAGGGGTATTTGAAACACTCTTCTGAGGAACCCCACAAAAAATTCCTCTGTATATGTTCGAATCTAATAGCCACAGCTTTAGGAACAGTAAATAGAGAAAGATAATAAGTTGGAAGACTTGAGAGGGTACTTTTCAACAAGGTGAGTCTACCACCCTTTGCGCACACATACACTCTTAAAAATCCATTGGAAATTGTTAAGTTAGGGTTTTTAAAATGTGTTTCCAATACCTAAAAACAAAACCATATGAGACCCATACATTCAAATTCTCTTTTTATTAGATTTGGTATGATATATCTTTCTTATTGGCTATCCTAAAAAAAATTCCTAAAGCTGCCATTAATCAAATTGATTGAACTGATCAAGGCCGATTTGGAGTGGGGTTCCAGCTTGATCTGTTAATCACAGTGCATGATTTTTAAAAATCGACTGTTGTGGTTTGGTTTGAAACCCCCCCTCCCCCCAAGACCGACTGAATCACACTGAACATGCTACTTACAGCAAAGAGTTCCAACCTAGTAATTACACCCAAACTCTCACACGCTTACCCAAAGACACATGGAGATGGAAGAAAAAGATAAAAGGGGTCCAAATCAATAAATCGAGTGTGTTCTTGAGGCTGGTATTTGCCAAGACTCTGTTGTATCCCATAAAGAATTAGGTTCTTGTTCAAAAAATTACCATAAAATTCCATTACCAGTACTAGTGTACGGCAATGTAGTGTGAGAAGAATGCTTTACATGGCCATTTGCATAAAAATAGTATCTTCTTATCGAGTTATTTTAGGACTACAACCAATTCCATATCCATTTTCATAACCATCCTATCTAATGTGGCAGATTACATGTCACTTTCACACTGACTCACTATATTTTTTTAATTGCTCACATTTTTTCCTTCTTATCCAATCTTGGAGTTTTTGATTGGATCTGACTCATGATCAATATACATAGGTTTAAATTTTATTTTATATTAAACTTGGCCTTATTCTGGCCAATCAAAATTTCCAAGTATGCAAAGCTAACTTAGCTTGCTTTGGTGCAAGAAACATGAGTGGATTCTATACCCAACAAGACATCTCCTGCAAATCTACATGCATTCTGATTTCTTCTTTAGAAGACATGCACCCAAGGTGTAGCAAACCCCTCTTGTCAGTTCCTAGTGAGTTCCATGAGAAAATTATAACTATTATGATTTAGTTCTTTATAACAAGTTAATGTCGTGTTCTATATGTTGCTATGTGATAATGCGTGAAGGATAGTGCAGTGTTCTCCTATCATTGTAGTGGGACGAAAGAGAACAGAATTTAATAAAACATGATCAGTTTATTGATTTTTTGCCACCTAATAATGCATGTTAAACTAGATTATTTTAAATCAGATGATAGAGTTTCTACTTGACATCCATAGGAGTTAGGACAGATTATCTGAATTATGATGGAAATTCACATTATTATAATAATAATTAGTCGGCTGCCGGCTGGCCTGCTAATCATGTTACATATATTTTTATTCGGTAAAAAGAGAAAAAGAAAATACAGATATTTTTATTCACATTCTTAAGTGGCAGGGTTTTCCTCCAAATTAGAAACCCTCTAAATTAGATAGGAGGGGAAATTAAAATACAAATCAATGGTCTTAACTCTCATTTACCATTGCACATTCTAGGCGTGATGATCATTCTAAGTATAAATGTCTGTGGAGTGTGGGAAGGCAACGGTTAGGATTTAAGTTTTTAAGAGAGAATTTCATACACATAGAATTAGATTATTCTAGAGTAGAATTCTACTTCAAAAAAAAAAACAAAAAAAAAAACTCTCATTTAATAAATTAGAGAAGATTCCTTTCAACTAAATTTCTAGGAAAACTTTATCATTTTTAAATTAGGTATCAAATTTCAAAATTTTTTATTGGTGATATATATATATATATAGAAATTTTTTTGTTGAATCTTTATATTGGTCTTTTTGTTTCGATGAATATGTTTATAGAAATTTTGAATCCCGATGTAAAATTTTATGTATGGAATTTGATCTTTTTAGGAATAGGTTTAGGGTTTTTCCTTAAAAAAATACAAAATCCAAAAAGTTGTTAATCGTAAAACAAAATTCCGAACTAGAAAGATTTTTTTTTTTTTTTTTTTTTTTTTTTTTTTTTTTTTTTTTTCAATTATGAGGAAAAAAAAATAGTTTTATGGATTATTTTAATGTACGAAATTCAAGAAAAAAATAAAAGCAAAATTATCTCATTTTTTGGATTGTTAACGGAAAACACCTAGTGGAAGTAGATGAAAGGATTGAATTTGAATTGACAAAAATAAAAGTTAAAATATTGGAAAAAGTTTAATATTAGGAGATTGACTTGAAAATTGATCAAAGTTAAAGAAAAAAAGAAAAAAAGAAAAAAAAGAAAAGAAATTATGCGGATCAAATTACACATGGTGTCTTTCTTCTTTAATGTTACAACATTTTTATAAAATTAATATTTCAAAAATCTATAGTTATATAATTTATATGTTTTTAACAAGTATTTCAAATTTTGTGTCAATTTAATATATATATATATATATATATATTTTTTTTTTATCAATAATCTCATATATTTTGTTAATAGTTTTAAAGTTTAAAAATACTTGTTATAAGCCCAACTCTTTGAATTATCACTATCAGGCCATTAACTAATATAATAAGCCTCTTGTTTGGGATTGGCATTCTTGCTTGTATCGTGGTTTGGTAATTAACGTTAAAAAAAATGAATGGCTAGGAACTATGTCGCAAACCTCCAAAACAATCAGATACGTTTAACCCTAATCCACTATACCAAGCGAATCCCATTCCCTAGGGGCTAGGGCAGAGAGAGTTCCATCCACCATGGATGGTTTTTACAAATCAGCTTGATACAATTTTATATACGTTAATTGAAGACTCTGAGTGTGGGGGTACCCAGTAATTGATTCCAGAGCTAGTTGTTCCATTGAATCAAAATGACATCCTATTTTCAGAGCATAACTGGTAGATTTGATTTGGTGTTTAGTCCAAAAAGGAAGTGCATTTTCTGTCCTGTCAATGCTATAATTTTGTGAAGTAGAGAGATTGTCATTTAGCTAAAGATAAAGGTATTCCAGTGCTTGTAATTCTTTGATTTTTCATGATTATATTTGTTTATAGATTAGGAGGCAAAAGAAAAAGACAAAATTATTTGTAAGCGCATATTGATTATCCTTATGTACATATGTGTGGGTGGTAATAGTATACTCGTATATAAAAAGATAAGTATAAAGGTTGACAAATTAATGTGGTATAATTGGGTCAAAACTCATAACTCATAAGAATGAATTGCTGTTTCTATATGTTATAGTAAAGCTCTTCTTAAAATGTTATCATGAGATGCTTGTACTTGAAGTTGGAACCCATAACTTTTATATGCTTAAAGTATCTTGAAATATTGAAGCAATATGGAATGAAATGATATTATTTTCATTTCAAAATTTATAAATTTTTAAATAATTTGATAGTTGGGAGGGGAGAATTTGAAAGGTGTAAATTTATGCTGAAAACTCTAAGAAATGTTAATTGAATTAGAAGACTGAAAACTTTTATAATATTTATTCTAAATTATAATATTATTAATTAATTCTATTTAATAAAATATTTTCATTTGAGATATTAATTACGAATAAGTGGATCACATTGAGGATACCACTTATTTCTTTTTTATTTTATTTTTTAGGAACCACTTATTTCTTTTGGTCGGCTGTACACTATTTTAAGTTTTTAACACTTGGTGTTGGGCTTTTTTTTTTTGGGTTAATACTATGGGTACGTTTGGATACTGTTTATTTTGCTGAAAACTAAAACACTGTAACAAATAAGTGAAAAACGCATATGATTATTTTTTGATACAGGTACTGTAGCGCAGCTAAAAGTATTTAAGGGTTGCGTTTTTTTTTTTTCTTCTCACTCCTCACCCACCCTAGCTAACGCCTGTGCCTTCAAAGAGTTCCACGCCCACTAGAGGAATCCACAAGGAAGACCTACATCTGTCCGATGCTGCCTGTGCCTTCAGAGAGTTCCACGCCCACTAGAGGGATCCACAACGAAGACCTACATCGGTCCAACGCCAACAAAGAGCTCAGATGAGAAATCCACAAGGAAGACAACCCCAGTCCGACGCCCAAGTGTACTCTTCCTTCCATAAACCCATTTCACCCTCTTCCAATTTCACTCCTCTCCCAGCCTAACACGAGTCTCTTCCTATAAACCCATTTCACGCCTCTTCCAATTTCACTTGCTGACCCATTTGTTTAATTTCTGGGTAAATGGGTTTTTGAGTTTGTGAATTGTGGATCTTTTGTGTTCTAAATCACAAGTATATATTACTTTCATAATATTCTCATTACTATGATTTGTGTGTGTGTTTTCTCTTTGTTTCTTTCTATTTTGAGAATTGGATTTTAATACTTAGATTGTTGTTTGAAATGCGTTTTGTGTTTTATTACTCTGCTTCTTCGTGGGTTATTGTGTGTGAACAGTACACGTACACAGTACAACGTGTTTGTGTCCATGAACAGTACATGCACACACACAACTTTTTAATGAAATGGTGCGTTCAAGTTGATTTCATCTACGTTTTAGCTGGGAAGAGTTGCGCGTTTATTTTTATGCACTGTAGTGTGGGTCCCCGTGGTGAGTAAACGCAAACGTTGAAACGTAATGGAGAAAACGTAATCCAAATGCTCACTATATGTGTACAAAACTTTTTGAAACACCATCTATTATTTGATATTGTGTGCTTTTTTGGTACGAAAGAGAAATGCTATATATACATTGAAAATATTTTCATAACAAATTTTTATTGGCAAATTATTACTAACTGTTATTGAGAGAAAAAAAAAATAGTAAATTTGAATTATAACTAATAAAAACTTATCACATAAAATTTGTTACTAAAGTATTGCGAAAATTTTATGTAACACTTCTCGGCCTACAAAACACTCTTATCATGCATCTCAATGGATTAAATAGGACAAACATTTGCTAGTTGGTACGACTCTCTTGCTCTTCACATTAAAGGAATAAGGATACACGGCTAAGAGACCTGTCAATGTGAGAATAGTTGCTGAGTATATATATATGGTAAGCATCTTGCAGAGGATCTTGTTCACTAATTTTCTTCGGTTGTCTGTTCTCCACAAATCGCAAGTGTGCAGGTGTTAAAATGAAAAAGAAGTGGAACTTATTCTTGAAATGATTGTTTCTGTATTCTCCTGCCAACTTACAAGAACATTGGCTCGTTATGCGTGGCAAAGCAATTTTTTGGTAGAAGGGTTTGGCTTGTGTCTAACATTTCAATGCATTAAATGTGACACGAAACATAACACGTTATCTATCAATGACATATTCTTATTTATTGGTAAAACTAAGGTTCCCGTAGTCGCATAAAACGAATCGATTTTCAACATGGGCAAATTACAATTTTTCGTTTTAGGGAATATTGTAATTGGGATGATAAATTAAAGTGAAAAAAGAAAGAAAATAATTTTATCAATTTATAAACGTTGATCGTTCATCCGACGCTCATGGTTCAAAATGGCCTTTTAAGCTCATTCCTTTAGTTTTCTGAAATTACTTACTACCATTTTTTAAATTATTTTCTTGAGATATAAATAAGCAGTTCCTGAAATGTTGGATTTTATTGAAAGACAACTGGAACGATCGAGCAATTTAAAATTTTAAAACTCCCTCACAAGGTACAAAAACTAAATGGCAAACAACAGAAAAGGTCAACGATTAAATTCAAATAAAGATAATTAAAGCTGTAATTTAACAAATAATCAAATGAAGGGCCAACATCAGGATCTGCTCATGCTTAGTGTCATTTTATTGCTTTATCGATCATACTGTATTAGAATATAACAATTATTTTAAAGTGTTTTAATTTCCACCATTCTTTTATTTATATATTTTTTCCTGATTAAACAATTAAATTTAAAATAAACGATTGGAAAGAAAGGTTTGTGGTCCGACAAAATCTAGAGTTCAATTGAAACTCTTCTCTCATTTAGCGTTATGACTCTCTCTCAATTATAAGCTTGTGTCGGACACCTATAAAGAAACGGGAAAAACATCCTCTCTCAATGCTCTCATACAAGAAAAATGTTTTCTTTGATAGGAAAAATTATGCAAATAGAGCCCTTAATCTCCCTTAGATCTTACTGTATATAACATGGGCTTCCATCTATACACAAAAGGAGCAAGACATCATGTTCATTTTCTGTAGAACTCTTATCTTTTGAGGGACCTAAAACAAATACATTTGAGATCAACGTGTGTGCAAAAGCAAAAGTAAAACCCTTTCTGCCTTTGCAGCTCTTAGGAGCAATAAAGCTTGCATACAAAGCCCTACAACACTTGAAATGTCATCCACAGAGCCAAGAACAGGCCGAACACGAGCCGTGTGGCGTGTGCGCTTAGGCTCCGCGTTACGGACCATACTAGCATGCACCATAGTTGGCTGCACCACTCTGTATAGCCCAGCCTCTGTCAAGCACTTTCTAAGATATCCAGCTTTTTCTTACGTGACAACAATCCTAATTGTGTCTGATGCGACACTAGGTGATGCTCTAAGAGGTTGTTGGCATGCCTTGTTTGCTACCATTCAGGCTTTGCTTCCATCCATGCTATGCCTGTGGGTGATTGGGCCAGCCAGGTTCACCAACGAGCTAGCAGCTTTGGCAGCCGCAACCAATGCATTTTTGGTTGCTTTGCCTGAGTCAACACACTTGATGTGTAAAAGGATTGCTTCTGGGCAGATTGTGATAGTCTATGTGGGTGCTGCCATTAATGGTGCAAAAGCTAGAGCTATCACACACCCAATTCATGTGGCATCAAGCACTGCCCTTGGAGTTTTGGCTTCTCTCCTGGCTATGTTGTTACCCTACCCGCACTTGGCCTTTTATGAGGTAATTAATTTGCTTTCTTTTACACTTTTGCACTTTAATGAGCACATGAAAAGTAACTATTGAGACTCAAGGTCTTCCCTAGTTTATTTTATTATTATTATTATTATTTTGAGAAAGTTTCAATCTATGACGCTCACTTATGATAATATTTCTTTATCATCAGATTAAGACACTAATTAGTTTTTGGTGTAGATGTGGATTGAACCCTAGATCTCTTATTCAATTATAAAAAATTTACCAATTGAGTTAATTAGAATTGACTTAAGGTGTTCCCCAATTAGATCTAATGAAATTGAACTTGAATGAAAAATAGGATATAGGTCATAGGAATAATATCTTATTATGGTCCAGTAAAGTTTTTACCCGAACCCCATCAAACTAACCAGTTTGTCAAGTCTATCCCTTTCAATCGGTCCGATGGTCAAGATATGGGGAATTAATTATTTTTAACTTTGTAGAAAAGTTGGAGTTGAGTTTTGATGGCTTTATTTCTTTAGGTAAATTAGTTGTAATTTGGGTGTGCATCATCAGGTTGAATCAGACTTAACCAACTTAACCAGTTGGGTTAAGTTGGATTGGACTTAAATGTTTCATCTCTTATAAAAAAAATTCATCAACTATTTAAGCCAATTGTTTTTCATTAAATTATAATAATTCATATAGTTTTTTTGTCAACCCATCTGACTCAACTCACAAAAAATTAAACCAAAATGTCATGCTCAGTTGGGTCAGTTTCATTAGGTTGATGGGTTGAAAGTACACCCTTAATTAAAACATTCAACGGAGCCCATGAAGATTTAATACTTTCTCAATTAGGGCGAGCTTTTCAAATACCATGCACGTCAATACTTAATTAGAGAACTACTAGATGAAAGATCATTGGAATATCCTTTGACTTACTGGAATTTTTTTGTATTTTCTGGTATTTAAAAAAAAAAAAAACCTGATTTGGACTTGAAATTGACAGTTAAACCAACCAGAGCAAATTAAGCAGGTCCTAGCTACATAACTGGCTAATTTGGCACCAAAGTTAGAGTACCAAAAAAAAAAAAAAAGCGCTTTTGCCTCTTATTGAACAATTTTTATTTATTTATTTATTGCATTTACCCAAATAGAACAAACAAATATCTTTTTAGATTTGTCTTGAAGCATCAGTTTAATAACCATTCAAGTTGGCCATGACCATGGGGTTCTGATGCATTGTGCATTATTCATTCTCTGGCTGCATGCTGGCATAAGTAATTTTTTTTTTTTTAATTTTTATTTACGAAGATTTTTGGTCTCCTTAAAGGCAGATCTTGGTCAGTATTATGCTTCCAAGTTTTAAAAAGAGAAGAGAATAAAATGGATAGATTATATAATAATGGAATGAAATGAAAAAATATATATATATGGTAAGTTTTTCTATTATTTTTAGAGTTTATAAAACAAGGAATGAAAAATGGGAAAAAAAAAATTATAACTTTACAATTATGCCCTTCACTTTTTGCTTAACTTTTTTTTTCCTCTTAAAAAACGCCTTTTTTTTAGTTTTTTTTTTTAAGAATATGAATAAAATTAAAATTGCATGTATAAAGGAAGTGTATTTCGGAATGTTTACAAGGAAATTAAGAGAATGAAATTCAATGAGTATTCTCTCCTATTCTTTTAATATATTCCAACTAAACTTCCAAACGAATTAAGCTAAAAGAACAAGATAAGAGCATGAGAAAACCGAATCTTAGAACTTAGAAGGGCATTATACATTAAGATATAAATATTTTTAGTGCGTCTTGAAATTATAAAGGAGAGCATGAAGCATGTGAATGCATATATATATATATATATATATGGAACATTCCTTAAAAATTTCTTTCAATCTGTTCCTTTCTCTTCTCCAAAACAAGCTTAGTTTTATTTTTTTTATTATTATTTTTTTTTCAACAAGCTTAGTTAAAACTTAAAAGAACAAAGTAAGAGGGGAAAAAAAAAAAAAAAAAAATCCTAGAAGGCATATTGTACACTATCTAGACATATTTTAGCGCATCTAAAATAAAAAAAAGGAGAGCATGAAGCATATGATAAAGTGAGGGCTTGTGCCAATTCACAGGTTCTTTATATGCAGTCGGTAACACTAATCATGAATCATGAATATGCATTATGCTTGCTGGGATTGGGAAGATCTAAAATCCAACCCACCATGCAGAGAAGCGCCCAAGTTGGCTCTCATAAATATATATATATATATATATATATTTTTTTTTATTCTTCCTCCATTATTATAAGGTCATATGACTTCTACAAGCTATTATGCTACGGGACTGCCTAGAGAGAAGTATGTCCATGACCATGGGCAATAGGGCAAGTTATGAGACATTTTGTGAGTTCATATGTGGATTGTGAAAATGAAATACGGATACAAATTCTCTGTCTCACTTTTTGCGTTCCACCATATACTTTACCAATCATAACTAATGACTCTTACGTTTTGCAGTTACGAAAAACATGCCAATTATATGCTGAAAATGCTTTTGAGAGATTAAATTACTTCATCGATGCCATTTCTGCCCAAGACAACACAACTGCACGTGACCTGATTTCCCAAGCTATGTCCCTTTCCAAAGCAGGAAACAAACTTCTTCAAAGTATCAAAAAATATATGGTAAGCTAACATTCACATCTATACTATTGCTCAGCTGAGCTTAGCTAATCCAATAAGCTGAAGTCATTGTCAAGAGCCTTATAACTCAACTTGCACTTTTTAGTGTTTTGAATGAAAACATCCAGGATTCAAATTCTCCTTCCCCTTGCTATCAAACTAACTGAAGTCACTAAATTCTTTGTGAGCAGGACGTCTTGCGGTGGGAAAGACCTCAGACGAAATTCTTAAAAACCCGTTACATTAACCTTGGAGAGAAATTGCAACACATGGAATTACCAATAAGAGGGATGGAAATGGCCTTAAATTGTAGCACAGCTTCCTGTATTGGCAGCATGATGGATGAAGAGCTCAGAGAAGTTTTGGGAAGTTTGAAAGTACAAATAGGCCAAAAATTTGAGCGAGCTAAGTGCTCTATGCCCATTGATGCAACAATAACTCTTTTAGAGACAAAGGAACAATTTTTAGACATGTACCTTGGGAAGTTCCGAAACATATCCATAACCCAAGAAAATTTGTCAGCATTCTTCTTCTTGTATTCTCTAGAATTGCTCTTGGATGACTTACCAATTGCTCAAGTCCCTGAGTGTGCTTTGGAATACACTCAGAATATTGACACTGAAGAATATATTGATTCACAAAATCAAGCAATGGGTAGCTTCAATAGGACCTGGAGCACTCTTGACATATTTCCTACAAGCCAGAGTTTGGTTTTTGCTTTTAAGTGTTCACTTTCTCTAGGTCTTGCTGTGCTATTCGGTTTGATGTACAACAAGGAAAATGGATATTGGTCGGGACTCACGATTGCTATCAGTTTTGTAACAGGACGACAAGCCACGTTTACAGTTGCAAATGCTCGAGCACAAGGCACAGCAATGGGATCAGTCTATGGAATCCTATGTTGCTATATTTTCCAAAGATTTGAGGATTTAAGGTTCTTAGCAATGCTACCTTGGATTATTTTCACCAATTTTCTAATGCATAGCAGAATGTATGGCCAAGCTGGTGGAATTTCAGCAGTTATAGCGGCATTATCAATCTTGGGTAGGACAAATTATACCAGTCCAAGTGAGTTTGCAATTGCTAGAATTTCAGAGGCATGCATTGGATTAATTTGTTTCCTCATAGTAGAGATTCTTTTGAATCCTGCAAGAGCAGCAACTCTGGCCAAAACTGAACTTTCAAGGACCTTGGGGGCACTTCAAGATTGGATCAACAGCATAGTTCTTTGCTCTAACCAGAAGAACATGCCAGCTTCCACTTTGCAGGCATTGAGAGAAAAGCAGAACAAACTGAAAACTCATTTCAATGATTTGGAAAAGTTCATTTCAGAGGCAGGTTTGGAGCCTGATTTCTGGTTCTTGCCTTTTCATGGTCCTTGCTATGGTAAGCTCCTAGAATCTTTGTCAAAGATGTTGGACCTTACAAGTTTCGTGACTTATAAAATAGAGTTCCTCTCACAAGTATCAAGAAGATTTGCACTTGATTTTAATGAACTCCAAGAACGCATGAATGATGATCTAGAGCTATTCAAGGAAAGAGTTGGCTCTTCATTGAAACACCTTGAAAAGGCGACTTCAATCAAGTCCCTTGCAGCATTGGAGAAAGAGTTGCAAAAGAAAGTCATGTCTCAAGACATTGAGTTGGGAAATTCACCAAATGTAAATGCGTTCCAGCTCTTTGGTACAGATGAAGAAGAGGTTAAAAACATTATGAGTTCTTTTCTTCGACACTTGAATGAAGAAGCTGACAAGATTTATGCTAAGGCAATTGAGGAGAAGCTTAAGAGCCAAATAGTTCTATGTTTGACTGGCCTGAGCTTCTGCATTGGTTGTTTGATAAGAGAAACGATGGAAATCAAGAAAGAAGTAAAAGAACTAGTCAAATGGGAAAATCCCACAAACCATGTAAATTTGAATGAAATTTCCTGTAAAGTTAATGCTTTGCATACATGATATATTATATATTGATAGAACCACCACCGTGGGCAATTCTTTGAGTGGGTTTGCTATGCCTATGACTACAATCATGAGGCCGCGTGCATGAGATGAGGGCTGCAACATATCTTATAACTTGGCCAACTGTTAGCTTATACAGAATTGTTCTATCCTTCAATCATTCATGGATAAGATACACTATTCAGCCCAAATACATGCCTGTTATTCTAGGACCACAACATTTACCACACATTTTCTCATGACTATCTTATATGGTAGACAGACTGACTAACTGTCTGTTTTTTGATAAATAAATATCAAATTTCTTTTAGCTTCATTTGAGAGTTTATAAGAGAATGAAATGGAATGATTATAAGTTAATGGAAAGGAATAGAATGTATTAAGTAAAGGAAATTAATAGAAAAGAATGGAATGAAATGGAATTAAGTAACCCTTAATTGGATGTTTTAAAATAAATGAATGGGAATAAATGAAAATGAATGGAATGTAAGTAATCTTGTTTGAAAGTAACATAGAGGGAATGAAATGGAATTATTTTATAATAATATTACTATTGGACCTCTATTTTAAAATAAAAGGGTTGAATATATAGGGGTATTTTGAGAGTTTTAGTAAAAAATTCAGTAAATTTAATTTTATTCCCTCCCATTTCTCCTAATTTCGGGGGGAATGGAAATTTGAGATTTTAAGGGAATAGAGAGGAATGAGTATTTCATTCTACCCATTTCATTCCCTCTTACTTAAACTCTTAAATAAAGGAATGAAAGGAAATGAAAAAGAATGGAAGAATATTCTAAAATTATTCTTTTCATTCCATTTCATTCTCTCTTCCTAAATTAGGCCTTAGTCTCCATTTGAGAGTTCATAAGGGAATGGAATGGAATGATCATAAGGAAATGGAAACGAATGGAATATATTTAAGTAAGGGAAAAGAATGGAATAAAATGGAATTAAATAACCTTAATTGGATGTTTTAAAATAAAGAAATGAAAATGAATGGAATGTAAGTAATCTTGTTTTGGGAGAAACATGGAAGAAATGAAATGAAATTATTTTATGACAATATTATTATTAGATCCCTATTTTAAAATAAATGATTAAATAAATATGGATATTTTGGGAGTTTTAGTAAAAAAATCATTAAATATAATTTCATTTCCTCTCATTTCTCCTAATTTCAGGGGAAATGAAAATTTAAGGTTTTAAGGAAATAGGGAGGAATGGGTGTTCCCTTCTACCCATTCTATTCCCTTCCACTTAAACTCCCAAACAAGGAAATGAGTTTTCAATTCCCTCCATTAAAACTTTCAAACAAGGGAAGGGAATAATATTCTAAAATATTTTTTTTTTTCATTCCTTTCCATTCAATTCCATTCCTTCCTCTCAAATGAGGCCTTAGTCTAATTAACCTGAGGAACTATTATATTGCACAAGCCTAATCAAATTGATCAGTCACAATAAACTATGAAAGGTGCACTTGTCTCGAATAACTTTCTTTTACAAAGGCTTGTTCTCTTTGGGAGAGGGAGTTTCCTCTCTCGACAGGTGATTTTAAGTCTGAATTTTTTGTTCTTTACCTAAAGGTAAGGTAAAAAAATATATTCTTAGATTGGACGTGAAGGAAGGAAATGAGTTGTTTCTTTCGCTCCACTTTCATGACTTGTGTAGTCAAAATTTCAATGTTATTCCCGAATTCTATGACTCCAATTATCCCCAGCCCTAGCTTAATGCATACAGCAATGTTATAACAACTGTAGCCTTTTTACTTCGTCACCTTTTTGTTTTCATTTTAAATGACTTTTTTGACAGATCGCAGACATGGAGTCCTCTTAGGATCTTTGTCGTCACCCCCGTAAGATTAGAATGACGTAACAGTCTTTATGTTTTAAGATTTGTAATATTTATTATGAACCGTAAAATGAACCCAGTTAAAATAAAGAAGATTCTTTTCCAAAATTAGAGGTTAGCATTGTCCAGGGCATATGGTTCAACTTTTAATGTTCTTCTCATATTTTGTTGTCCAAGCAGTGTACCATTTGCAAAGAAAAGAGGTAGAACTGATTCCTTCTACAAGTTCTTTGGAATTTTCCTGGAGGCTAGACTCCGTAATTGAATAATAGGCATCACAAGTCATGCTGTCAAAAAAGCATTCTAATTCATTGATGATTGATGATAATAGGATTCCAGGTGGAATAGTTTGATCTGCGGATTCCACTATGTTTACTCATCTCACTCATTTAGAGTGTTGGTTAACTCTTACAATTTTTGAAATCACAGAGTCTAAAACATGAACAAACATTCCCCCATAATGGTGGCATTTAGGTAAAGCTCACATATGAAGGCCAATGGCCTACCCTCCGTATGAGGACACAAGTATTAACTATTAACACTGAATTTTATTTTATTATTTTTTTAAGGATCAATTCAGCATGACTTTATTCAATGGCTAATAAATCCGACGCAGTAAAGCAATAAATATTCGATGGATTAGATTCTATCCAAATTAATAATGGAGAATAATGAATACTTAATTTTTATATTATGCTAACTGATCTATCAAATAAAATGTATAATTTATATGCTCTGAACTGCCAATCTAGCGCTTCATTGGCCATTTTATACTATCTGACTATTATGTATATAAATCGTTAATAACTTAATTAACTTTGAGGTTCCACTTTTTTAATGAGTTTTTAAGGTTTTAGTCCAATAATTGTACTGATTATTTTTTAATATAAGATAAAAATTCTACTTTAAATATAAGATAAAAATTCTACTTTAACTTAATTTAAATGTATATGTATGTAAAGTTTCCTCTTGGAGACTTGAACCTTAGCCCTTACCCCTCATATCCCACCAGCATTTATACTTGTGGAGTGACTACTGCACCAAGAGTACACGGTAGCAATTGTACTACTAATAATACATTTCTATACCCCATAAAAAATAATAAATTAATATTAATTAAATACAAGTAGAACTCGTATGCTCCAACCTCCAATCTTGCCTTGTCCTTTCAAGAATTTTCAAGAATTTTGATAGGGAATATTTATGCTAGAACCGTCCGACAAGTAGACTTGTCCAACATGTGCTACTCATCTGACATGTTTGATTGAGTAGCTAGCTGAACCATCGCAAGTTCAATTCATCGATGTGAGTCGTCCAACCAGATTCATTCATTTGACACCCATACGGATGGACAAATGAGGACACTAAAATCCTTAAAGTGATACATGAACTTCATTCTATACTTACCCACATACGAGAATTATTGCACACTATGCCAAAAGATCTTCCTATAGATTCATATCCACTAAGTATGGGAAGTTGAACCTAAAGATCTTGGTGCCATTAACTCCACTCCTTCCATTACGCTCCCTACAAGGGAAGTGCCTAAATTTTTGGGAACGTGGTCAGCCCTAGACCACTATATAAGCACCATGCTTCCTCCATTCCAAGTTACATGCATAATTTCTTGACTTTCACACTTTTAAAGTTCTCGGATATTATTGTTATTTTCTAACTTAACTAGGGGTGTCCACTGGTCGATTCGAGTCGGGTTTGTGCCCAACCCGTAATTGACCTGACCATTTTGGATGGGGAAGATCAAAACTCGCAGTCGATAGTGAAGGAGCTTCGGATTGAGTCTCATTGGGTGTTAAGTGGGTGTTGACCGGAGTAAGGTTTGTGGCAGGGGTAGAGATGCTGAATCTGGCTGAGATTTTCTTAAATTTGCAGAGAAAGAGTTAAAACTTACTGAATTTTTTATCCAAATTTCGCAATTTGTCATGAAGAAAGAACCAGTCGTCAGTGGGTTGCATTCGTTGGTTTCTTAGATGGCCAGGCCGCAACTCAAACCAATCTCTTTGGTTCCTTGCACCAATGACCTGTCGTCGACCTAACCATTGCTTGGATTAGATAGTTTTTGGGTTAGATGGCATCAGATTGAGCAAATTTGTCGAGTATAGACAAATGGTGGACAGCCCAAGACTTAACAACCATTACAGAGTCTTTGGCAAGCACCACACTAGTGCACTCCATATGCGTTTAATTCTTCAAGTCTTCTTACAAGTTTGGACAATTGGCTGACGATTTTTTGTGTATTGTCAAATTTGATGCTTTGTTATGTATTATCCAATCACTTATCAAACACCAGAGGAAAAACTTGATACGCAAGGGTCACTCCACTTCTAATTTACTCCGCCAAGTCGCAAACGTATGTCTACCTGCCATATATAGTGGCTCGCATGGCAGCACCTCCAACATTCTAGAATAACTTTGAAAGATCCAGTAACTAGCTCGGATTATATTCCTTCTATAGATACTATATTTAATTTCAATTTTCCACGAAACTAGTAATTACTGCTGACTTTCTGGCAAGGTTTCTTTCTCCCATAAAAGACCAATACGTCATTTCTCTACTACAAAACCCTTTTCCCAGCTCTGGACATCACACGATTGTTGCCACCCATTTTTACTCAATGAACCCAACCCATTTACTGTGGCGCGTGCGTCTTTGCTCAGCGTTAAGGACCGTTCTAGCTTGCTCCATAGTTGGCTGCACCACCCTCTATGGTCCAGAAACTCTCCAACGCTTACTAGCTTATCCAGCTTTCTCTTATTTGACAACTATCTTAATCGTATCAGACGCGACACTTGGTGACACCCTAAGAAGTTTTTGGCATGCTATCTATGCTACAATTCAGGTTACGATTCTTTCTATACCAAGCTTATGGCTAGTTGGTCCTGCTCGGTTCACTAATAGCTTAGCAGCAGTGGGAGTGGCTCTTTGTACGTTTGTGGTGGCGTTGCCGGAGTCTACACACTTGATGTCTAAACGAATTGCGTTTGGGCAGATTGTGATTGTGTATGTTGGGGTTGTGATTCATGGCGCACAGACTGGAATCATTAAGCACCTAATTCATATGGCATCAAGTACGGCCCTTGGAGTTGTTGCTTCTGTTCTAGCTATGTTCTTTCCATATCCTCGGCTAGCCTATAACGAGGTAACTGGTATAAGCTTTATTACTTCTGGATTTAGTTGTCCCTCACTTTATAAAATTTTACTTATATTTAGGATTGGTTCAATTCCATAGTTGAGATGGGTGCATGAAACTTGGAGCTTGGAAGTATAACATGACCTTAAAGAAATTTTTCTATGATCTACAAAAACATGGGTGGGGAAAAATCTATAAAGTGACAATGTAATAAATAAGTTACGTGTTAAGAATATAACATAACCTTGACTCCATATATTCACACATAAAAATGGCGAAAAGGCTTGCAACTTTATAAACCTTCAAATTAATTTGAAAGATTTTGTAGAACTTTTTAATAGTTCAAATAAAATGTTAAACATAGTAGTAATTTTTATTAAAATATTAAAGTTAATTTCTTATGAACCGACAGAACCTAACTTTAGTCATAGCTTGTATAAAATAGAATTATATTTGCTTCTCAATTTTCCGGGGCTCTTTATGCTGAAGGCATCTTCAATTTTCTAAAGTTTGCATGCATACTTAAAGGCTTAATTTCCAAAGTACCACGTCTCGATGTCTGCCACTCCAAATGGAAGGAGATAGAGAGAGAATTTTCTGGACTCGTTCAGCTTCAAACTTGTTGGGGGAAGGAATTAATGCGATTCATATTTCAAATTGGGGAAAATTATTGGGTATGGTTTAACATAATGGTTCCAAGTTGACTCCATATAGTATTTTCGATTTTGTTCCTATGTCCGCTTTTTTGGACATGGGTCAGGACTCTCTTGAACTCAACAAGCCACGGGCTAGCCAGAGACCAGAGTGGTGTCCTGTGCAAGCTATTTGGCATCCTCTGGAGCGTTCCTTTTTTTTCCCTCCAATCTAGGACAGTAAGCTCTATGGAAGCCTCATAGGTAGACATATATCTAATCCATCCTTGTAGCTATACACCACCAAATATGCTCAATAAGTTGATAAACAGAATCCTGAACCCTATTTGCGTAAAGAAATCCTCTTTCTTTTTCTTCTTCTTCTTTTTCTCTTCTTTTTTTGCTGATATGCACCTTCGATTGCCAACCAAATCTCATTTAATTTGCTTTTATATATATATACATATGATTAAGTTCAAGTTACACTTAGTATAATTTTAAACAATGTTATATCGCCCAATTACTTGTTATATATATACTTCAAATAATTTACTCACTACAACCTACTGACACGCCTAACAATTACAACATCAAAGTACTGCTAGCTTGTCAAAGACAGCCCATTACAACATTATTATGAGATTTTATTAATTTGTCCAATGGTACTAACATTAGATGTTTAACATTAAATTCCTTCACTTACACCTACAATTTTCCCCCCTATACTAGCGAGGATCTATAATAATGAATGCCGGACATGATTTGGATCATTAGAGCATTTACATCAATCCGTATATTATAGAAAAATGTATAAAATTTACATAATTCTACCTAAAAATGACTTATATCAATCTGTGTAAATTTACAAATTGGCTACAATAACCATATATATTTATACTGATACTATTTATTTTGTATTTAGTTGTTTATTCTTTTTTTACGTATCTTGAGAATGAAAGAAGAGGGTGAATAGTGGTTATTGTGTGTAAAGAAAGAGAATCAATTAAAAATTTAAAAAAAAAATTTTAATATTTGAATGAAACATAGTATAAAATAGATAATCTGATGTGAGGTATTTTGAAAAATGAGTTTGTAAAATAAAAAAAGTAGGTTTTTCTGCTAAAATAGATAAAAATTTTTGGATGAACTGATGTGAATGCATGCATTTATAGATGGTAATAAGTTGACAAGGGGTTCTATATTATAGGTGAGGAAAACGTGTCAGTTATATGCTGAAACTGCTTCAAAGAGATTAGATCTCTTAGCCGGGGCCTTCTCTCCTCAAGACAACTCAAGTGCACTCGAATTAGTCTCCCAAGTAAAGTCCCTTTCTGCAGCAGGAGCCAAGTTTATTGAAAGCATCAAATATAATCTGGTAAGCAAATATTCACGTACTGTGTTTGAAATATAAGGAGTTGTTCTACTAATGCATGTTATTGCTTATTATTGGTAGCTGAGCTTTCCTAGCTTCTTTTCTGCTTAGGAGCTTTCGGTAGTTCAAAACTTCAAATAGCTAATGTCATTTCTTTGCTAACAGGACGGCCTGCTGTGGGAGAGACCTCAGT
The DNA here is from genome assembly GCF_001633185.2 of Quercus lobata. Classification (NCBI taxonomy): domain Eukaryota; kingdom Viridiplantae; phylum Streptophyta; class Magnoliopsida; order Fagales; family Fagaceae; genus Quercus; species Quercus lobata. The sequence goes on along the minus strand of NC_044910.1, from coordinate 47,878,102 downwards.
TGCGTTTTGTAACAGCCAATTCCATGGACCTTGGAGAAAAATTGGGAGAAATGGAAATACCAATAAGAGGGATGGAAATTGCAGTAACTTCTTGCCATCCCTTCCCTATTGGCATGGAAGATGAGGAGCTCAGAAATGTCTTACAAAGTTTAAAAGAACAAATAGGCTTAAACCTAGAGCAAGCAAAGTGGTCTGTGTGTTTTGGTGCGACAACAGCTCCAGAAAGAACAGGAAATTTTTCAGATAAATTCGAGCAGAACCTTAAGACCACTTTGGTAACCCCTGAAGATTTCCCAGCTTCATTCTTCTTCTATTGCATAGAACTCCTATATAATTTACTCACTGCTCAAAATCCTAATTGCGTTATAGAAATTGACTCTATGGATTATTCAGAAAAACAAGTAAAGTGTCCCTTCCAAAAGACCTGGAACATTCTGAAATTAAGACCAACTAGCCAGCAAGTGGTTTTTGCATTCAAGTGCTCAGTTTCTTTGGGTCTCGCCGTGTTATTTGGTTTGATATATAACAAAGAAAATGGATACTGGTCAGGTCTCACAATTGCCATTAGTTTTGTAACAAGACGACAGGCAACATTTGCGGTTGCTAATGCTCGTGCACAAGGGACAGCAATGGGATCAGTGTACGGAGTCCTGTGTTGCTTTATATTCCATAAGCATGTGGTTTTACGGCTTTTACCTCTTCTTCCTTGGATTATTTTTGGCAGTTTACTAAGACATAGCCAGATGTATGGTCAAGCTGGTGGGGTTTCAGCAAATGTAGGAGCATTATTAATCTTGGGTAGGAAAGATTATGGCCCTCCTAGCGAGTTTGCAATTGCCAGAATCGCTGAGGCTACAATCGGGTTAATTTGTTTCATCACAGTGGAAATGCTTGTGAACCCAGTTCGAGCAGCAACTCTGGCCAAAACTAAACTGTCCACAAGCTTAGGTGCACTTCAAGACTGCTTCAAAGACATAGTTTTTGCCAAACAGAACATTTGCTCTTCAAATTTTCCCGCATTGAGGGAAAGGCAAAACAAGCTACAATCCCAAGTCAAGGAATTAGAAAAGTTGATTGCAGAAGCAAAGTTGGAACCAAATTTCTGGTTCTTGTCATTCCATGGAGCTTGTTATGATAACCTCCTACGATCTTTATCAAAAATGGTAGATCTATTACTCATTGCAACTCATACAATTGAATTTCTCTCACGAGAATCACTGAGAGTTGGAGTTCCTTTGGAAGAGTTCCAAGAACATATCAATGATGTTTTAGAGCATTTCAAGAAAGAAGTTGGCTCTACATTGAAATGCTTGGAAGAGGTGACTTCAATCAAGTCTCTAGCAGTACTTGAAAAAGAGTTGCAAAAGAAAAACATATCGCAGCCCCCTTTTTCAACAAATGAGAATGCATTCAGGGTTCCAAGTTCAGAAGAAGAGGTTGAGAACATTGCAGCCTCTTTATTCCAACATTCAAGAAAAGTGGCTGACAAAATTTATACCAGTGATGGTGAGGACAAGCTTAAAAATGAAACAATTCTTTGTCTAGGTGGGCTGGGGTTCAGCATCAATACTTTGATGAAAGAAACAATGAAGATCAAGAATGAAGTAAGAGAACTAGTCATATGGGAAAATCCTTCAAGCCACATAGATTTGTATGAAATTTCTTGTAAAGTTAAAGCCCTGCATACATAATATACTGGCACTACAAACACCTAGTTACATTCAGGAGTGTGCTTGCTTTTCATAAATCCAGCAGCAGCAACACCACCACAACCTAGTAACACTAGTGGGTGCCTGAAAGAGAAGAGAGATAGAAAACCTAAACTCTTGGCTAACCATTAATAGATTTCAAGAGTCCCACATGGAAAGGCTGTCAGGTTACAACACGCATCTCTAGGCATCCAACCAAATCACAAAACACAAAACTACAAATGCTTTACCTCTCCTCGACACCACATGTGATTTGGTCAGATTAAGGTCTCAACCAGAAAGCCTAATCCATGTTGCAAGAATAAGAAAACCCACACTTATTTCCATCCTCTTTGCAATTGGACAAGAGTAGAAATGGGACCTCAAATCTACAAAGCTAAGAGTGCCAACCGCCAACACTAGAATTGATACTTGACAATTTCATGTGACATTCATAGAACCACACCGCCACCATGATCCCCAAGACATTAACAGCATCACCAAAATTAAAACACAGCCAAACAAAATGTGCATGCAAAGCAAGAATCTATTACTGGATGGATTAAGTTTTCATGAAAATAAAGCAGTAAAGTGACATTCAATGTAGCAAAGCGAACATTTTGGTTACATCAAGTTTCGCCCATTTTGTGAAACGGCTCAAAGTCTACAAAACTAGAACAACACATCTCTATTGCAAACACATCAAAAAAACAGACAGAAAACCTTATTTAGTTGCCTTCATATTTCGGGTCAGCCACCACGTAATGATATGCTATCACCAGTACGAAAATGAACACTCCAAGGAAATTGGCAAAGAAGCCGAGGTCCTGATCGTCGATCATCTGTAACACAACACAACACGCAAATACAGCAACTTAGCACCATTAATTTACCCCCAAAACATCACAATATCGTTTTCTCATTCTTGCTTAGATCGATTAGTGAAAATTGACTCATGGCTACAAGATACCCAATTAATCACGCATCCAAGCAGAGATCAAGGGCTTGAATTGAAATGGAGAACAAATTAAACTGTGATTTTTTTTTTTTTTTGAATTAGATTGATCAGATTTACCATTTAGGAATTACCAATTTCAGCTCCAGATCAAAAATTTTACCACAAATACCAATTTGACTCCCAAAATTGATAAGCTAAAACCCTAATTTTATCATTATAGTTGTTGTTGTTGCAGTTGTAAAAGAAAGAAAAGAGGGATCGAAAAACGAACAATGAGATCGAAATATTGAGATCAAATAAAACAGAGTAAACACAAAATGATGAATTGGCGAAATTAAAGAGAAAAAGAGGTGAAGAAGCTTACGATGTGAGGCTGGGATTTGTTGCGACGATCTGGTTGACGAAGACGAAGATGCAGAAGCGAGGGGAGCTCTCTTTCTCTTTGTGTTTTGTATCTAGAAACTACGGTAACGGAATCACTATTATATACTATTGGAACGGGCTACCTTAAAAAACAGTCAAAAAACAGGAGTATTTAAATTGGGCTAATTTGAAGATTGTGATGTGATACACAAAGGCAGTATGGGCAGGCCCAATTGGGCCCAGTTATACAGAAACACTAAGTTTAAAAAATAAAGAAAAAAAAGAGTTAAAATGTGGCTGCTGGGATTCGAGCCCAGGTCTCCACGGCCACAACGTGGAATTCTTACCACTAAACTACAGCCACTGGTTGATGTATATTAATCGAATTAGTACTAAAACAAGCATCAAAAATTTACTTGGGCATATCAGACACACATATATATATATATATATATCAGTTCGGTTTGATAGTTTGAAAAGTGAGAAAATGCAGCAAAAATAATGTTTTAAAAAACTGTATATAAAAGTTAAAAGTTTAAAACTAATGTCAAACTCACCCTTAATATCAAAACAGATAGTAAGGGGTTAAGTGTTATTGAGTTTTTTTTTTAAAATTTTTTTTTGTGGTAAAAACTAAAAGTGTTACAGAGTTATAAATTTCAGAGGTTGGTCATTCATTTCGATAGTTTATAGAGTAAAGTATAAAATGAGGTTTAGTTTAAAGTGAAAAAATATAATTTCTTCTAATAAAAACTCAACATTCCTTTACCAAATTTCAAGAACCTTCCCAAGTTTGGGCTTCTTGAGCTATGGCAATGGCATATGCAGCTCTATTAGAAACCTTTGGAGTAGTTCGAAATTTTAATTTCTAAAATTCCAAATTTTCTTTTTTATATCACGAGAAAAATGCCCTCACATTTTCTGAACTTTTGGGTAGTTATATTTACACCCCCTTAAACTTTTATTTTACCCAATTTACTACATAAACTTTGTTATTGTAGCAAATAGACTTCTTAACTTTTTCTTTCGCCAACAACATAAAAGCTTAATTAGGGGTCTATTTGTTACATTACCAAAAATTACGTACTAAATTGGCTAAAATTAAAGTTCATAGAGTGTGTAACTGCAACTATCCCAAAGTTTAAGAAGTATTACAGTATTTTATCATTATCTATACTACTATTTAAGGGACTTCTTATGTTTGGAATTCTCAATTTTGATGCCCAAAATATCCTTAAGTTTATTAGTTTGTAAAACTTAAATGGTAGGGTTAGACATATATATATAAATAAATAAATATATATTTATATATATAAATAAATAAAATAAAAAAACCACATTCAAATTTTCCCCAAAAAAAAACCCACGTTCAAATTTATCCCCAAAAAAAAAAAAAAATCTTTCAAATCTATAACAAAAGTTCCAGATAACTACTACTAAAACAACTGAAAGTTAAAAACAAATAAAAAAAATTGCAAATACCACGTCAAAACCCAACCCACATTCAGATTCTTAAAAAAAAAAATTAAAAACTATGTCATCTTTGACAAGAGTTTCAGATAATTACTGCTAAAATAACTGAAAGGAAGTTTTGGATAACTACCTACTAAAACTGAAGTTAGAGCCTCCCATGAAGGAGGATAGAGCCTCCTATGAAGGAGGTGAAGTGTCAATTGCTGTAAGTCATAGCACAAGAATCCTCTATATGATTTTTGACTTGAATGGATATACTTCGCTGCATTAATCACAGGTAGGCATTAATAAGTGTTTCTTCAACGGGAGGGTGTTAATCAGTGTTCTTTGTTATTAGTAGTTTAGCACCAGTGCCACTTGGATGTAATTTTAGATGTTGAAATCTGTAGTGATAAAATTTTTTTTTTCTTTTAAACAAAATGAAATAAATGGTGTTGAAAACCATCTTTACAAATCTATTAAGTTTTTGTATATATTAATTTTTTATTAAAATTTTTTAATTACTATGATGTATTATAACTTTTTTTTGAGAAGATGATGTATTATAACTTTCATTTATATCTTTTGCTATTCCCAATTAGTTTATATAGAGATGTTTAATTAGAAGGGGACTGCCTTTCACTATAATTTGTGTATAAAACCAATCTTATTTAAGGTAAAGTTGCAAGAACAGAAGCTTCATGGACATTGGCTTCAGAAATAATTTGCTTAACTCTCTTAAGCTTCTATTTTGGTATGGATTGTGTGGGACTAGGTGGGGATTTGACAATGATTCAAGTGCATGTGTTGGATTCAACTCAATGGACTCCTCCGCATCCTATGTGGTTTAAGATCATTGTAGGTCCTCCCGTAGAGTTGCTCTGCAATTCAAAGCATTGTGGAATGCGGACACTTCATTATAGGCTGCATATTATGTTGCTCAGTTTGCTATTGATGTTGGCATCTTTGAAACAAATGTGTTGCCTGATGTTCAAGCTTTGAAGTTCTGTAGTACCAAATTATAGATTAATATACATTTTGTTTCTTCATTGCTTTCTTCCACCCAAATTAATAGTGTTGCATAATGTTAGCAAAGTAGGCTGTTTTTACTAATGATTGATTGTAATTGGTTGGAAGATTCGTTTGCTCAGTTTATGCAAGCTGTTATTTCTGATGTACCAACGTAATTTTCATCCTTAATTAAATAGTTTTTTTTTTTTTTTTAAATACTTGGCAAACATAGTAATCTGAGATCTCAATCAAAAGGATGTAAAGAGTCCAAAATTGCTTGATGACATTATCTGTAATTACACACTTACACTATGTAATCAATTCGGTACAAATTCTGGATTTGGAATTATTCATCATCACTAATTATTTATGGTTTGGAAATTTGGTTAAATTAATGGATAATTTATGCTTCCAAATTGTACTCTTATCCAATAGTCTAAATGCAAAGCAATCACTTGGCTAAATAAGACCACAAATTCATGTGAAATGTTATTTTGTAGTCGTGGGCTTTTGTAGAATTGGAACCTTTTAGGTGGGTAAGCTTTACATAAGAATTTTACATGTTGAATTGGATGGGAAAATGTTTATGTGTGACTGTAGGTTCAGGTGTGTTCATTTTTCTATACAAGATTTAATCACACTCGGATCCATCTATTTCAATAATTGGCAAACACATAAATCTTGAATTGCATTAAATAAAAAGCTTTGAAATTCAAAATAAAAATTAAAAAAAGCCTCTTAACTAATTTTTTTTTGGAATTATTAGCCTTTGAGCACGTGCTTACGTGCGTGCTCAGAGCTCTTAATTTTTTTTTTTTTTTTTGTAAAGATTAATTTTCATTCATCATAATTCAGGGTTGCTTTATTTTTTAATCACAAAAATTTCTAAGGGTGTGATGAGATTTTTATACAAAAAAATTATTTTACACACATGCATAACACTTATCACACCCTTAAGAATTTTTTGTGATTGAAAAATGTAGTAACCCCAAATTATAATGAATGAAAATTAATCTTTACAAAAAAAAAATAAATAAAATTAAGAGCCTCTAAACATGCACCTGAATGCGTGTTCAGAGGCTAGTATCATTAATGGCTATTCATAATAAGAGTCAAACATGTGTTGCTTAAGCAAGCATTGACATTAAAAAAATAGCAATCCCCTTAAACAATCATTTTCCATAAACCACGGTCCTATGCCCATCAATTATCAAGTAAGAGATTAATCTATATACATAAAGTTTGGAGATCTAATTTGATTGGTCAAAATAAATTTCAACTTTTCTCTATTCTTCTAATTATTTAAAATTTTGGATTTATGGTAGAAACTCAAATTTTGAAAATATGAAAATGCAAGAGATGTTGGAGAAAAAGTAATGGATTTAATGCTTTGATACCATACAAGACATTTTATTATTATTATTATTATTTTGTGTAATTTTAGTTCCACAGGCTGAACTTGAAATGAAAAGAAGGAAATTTGGATAAGTGAAAAAAGAAAAAAGAAAAAAAAGAGTGAATATTGGTCCCGAGTGTAGACAACTTTAACAAGTTTGGTAGCATTTATTTCGTATGGGGTTGATTGATTGAATTTGAAGTGGGAGGAGTTGTTTTAATAACGCCACAAAATCTCATAATATTTTTTCCAATAAAGTGAGGTATTATTATATGATTGGTCAAAATAAAATAAAATAATTTATTAAGATCCATCTCAATTGAAAATAAGAATGTTGTGAAAATATTGTGAAATTTTGTTGTTTTGACTTAATCAGTTGGAATATCTGTTTTTTATTATTTATTTCATGTCAGCTACAGTTTGTATAGAGAAAAAGTTTCTTTGTTTTTCCTATTCTATGTCAGGGGCATAACTCAACTTTACATAAGTATATAAAATGGAGTTTTTAAGAGAAGTCAGGGGGGCAGGTGCCCAGCATCCACATTCCACACCACAAACCAAATCATGCTCTGCTCTGAGGCCCTCATTATTGACCTTGTAAACATGCAAATGAGGGGCTCTCTCTATGGCACATGCTCAGCTAGCCTGAACTGAATTTCAACCGAAGCCCATTGGCTCAAAGAAAATTTGTTGCCGAAATCGTCCCATGTTGACAAAGTTCATCAGCTCAAAGACTCCGCCGCCCTATGCACTTCTCATTACAATTCATCAATAGCATCCGTGCCATGAATATTAGAATTTGAACTTCTGGAAAGTTTTTTTTTTCTAAACAACTTATCAAACACCTCCTCGAAACAAAGGATACTGATACAGGAATAGTCCCAATGCACTGAAGTTGCTCCCTCAGACTTCCGAATAACATGGGCATCTACTGTAAAGAACATGGAGATTATCCCACAAGCAAACAGGTTAACTTTGGTAGGTAAAATCCCATGCCTGCCATATAAAATTCTTTACTTTATTAGGGACCATTACAAACCACACTGAAGTAGGACAAAATCTTCAAATTAATTTCTATAATTTGTTATATTTGGTATTTTCATGTAAAAAAAAAAAGTTATTTTAGGATGTGATCATTGTCCACAAAATAACATTATTCAGCTACCTAGCACTCAAAGAAATTTCTTTAATAATATCAACCACAGAAGGAAGGAAAATCCCATCAATGGTGTAAACATTCCATTTGTGGCAACTAGTTTCAATGGGATCACTAATTCATGCATGATGCATCAACATAGAGCACACGTTTAGGGGAAATTACTATAAAAATGTTAGGGACATATTGTATGTATTTGGCTAATCTTTTGACAAAATACACTTTACTTTTAATTTGGTAAATCTAGGATAGGTTTAATACTTTAAGAAACATGTTGTTCAAGTCAAGTATTAAAGCCATGAAGATTGGATCAAGAAATAAGTAAAGAAAAGTTGTTCATTAAAACTCGACAGATACCTCGACAGAAACAGTATCTATTGAGATTTAAGAACGAAGCTTGACAGAAGCTAAATTTGTTGAGATATGTGAAATCAAAATTTCCAGATCTGATTTTTGACCCTAGCTGACATGTATGTGTAGGGTTTCTTTTCTCACAACTCTAGACATATATAAGGCTTATTTTAAAGGTCGTCATACATGCAGAATACGAGGAGAACACATTCAAAAAGTGACCCAGTGCCTTATTCTCTTTGTAAGAAGTTACTGTGTCTTTTGCGCCTTAGAGTTTTGTAACCAAGTACTTCTTGATCTTCATTGTTGATGAAGTAAAGAATTTTGCAGCCAACAGAATCTTCTTCAAGTTGCTGGGAGTTAGTCACGTACTGGGATCCGTGCAAAAGGGTGGCATTCATATATTAAAGAGTTCAGAGGTTTTGAAGTGGTAGAAAGTTTCTGTTGTAAGTTCATCTACAGAGATTGTAGAGTCTAGGGATAAAGGTTTTATACTAGATCTGAAACTTCTCTTTACTATAGTGAATTGTTTTTCGGGAAGGTTTCCCCTCAAATTTTTTACTTTGAAACTAGTTTGTTTCATTGGTTTTCTTGGGTCATCATATCTTGTTTTATTTACTTTTCCACTGTGTATAATATTGACATGATATTGATGTTTGTTTGTTTTAACAAGGTTTATTAATAATAAATCTAATTAAGAACTTGGGTTTAAAACTTATTAATTATATCAACCGGGGTCTAAATTTTCTAACAAAAAGTTGTCATTAGTAGGAATCTGTCTATCTATCAATCCCAACTCTATTACTCTTTTAGTCTCTTTCCATAGCACTACATCAAGCATAAGAAGCATATGGGGAAATAGTTACTTAATTCCATGAAAGAATCAAATGAGAAATACTTTGATTTTTGAAGACTTTTTATAACAAGTATTGAGTATCATGGATCAACCTTCATCCTTGCTCTTGCCAAAAAAGCCAAGTTAAACTCCTTTAAATCCCATCTCGCCTTCCGTTTTTTTTATCTACATAGCTTATACCAACTCATCCAGTATGTCTTCCTCCTGTGATCATGTTGTTCCCACCATAGTTTACATGTATTTTAAAGCACACCTTATTTGGACTTTTGAAGCAACACATGTTAGAAATTTACCCAAATACACTTTTTGAAATCACAACATGTAGGATGTTATTGGGAAGAAAACACATACCTCTCTAGATTGATGATGAGTCCTCATGAAAATCCTAAGAAAATCCCTAGATTTGTCAATCAATGGTGGCTGCAAGAGGTAAGGGTGTGCATGTGTGTGAGAGAGGAGAAGAACTACCCTCTGTCCTAACACCCGATAAAGAGAAAGATGGGAGATGGCAAATTAAAGAGCTAACTTCTATCTTATAAAGGGTGAAAGTAGGGCTTCCTCTTGTGTTCAAAATATTGGTCCTTCCATTATGGGCCCAAAAACAAAAATATTAAAGGCCCCGCACATTCAAATACTTAAAATGACAATGCCGGTCCACATAAAATAATGGGTAAATACAACAGCACATTCTTTAGGGCCAAGCTGTATTGAGGCTACAAAAAAGAAAAATGCAGAAAACCGGAAGTTGATTTTCAATAGGGTCAAGCTGTATTGAGGCTACAAAAAAGAAAAATGCAGAAAACCGGAAGTTGATTTTCAATAGGGCCAAGCTGTATTGAGGCTACAAAAAAGAAAAATGCAAAAAACCGGAAGTTGATTTTCAATAGGGCCAAGCTGTATTGAGGCTACAAAAAAAACTGAGCAAGATAGGCCCTTTTGGAAATTTTGACTTTTGGTCAAAGGTCAACGCAAAAAGTCAAAGTCAACTGGTCCAGAGTCAAAGTCAACAGTCAAAGTGCTCATGGGTCAGATCCGGGTGGTCCGGGTCGGGTCGGTCCGGGTCAACGGTCAGCTAGGTGACGTGGTGCTGACGAGACGACACTGCTGACGTGGCTGATGACGTGTCGCTGACGTGGACTAGAGCTGATGTGGAGGTGCTTGCATGGCTACTGACGTGGAGTGATGACGTCATCCGGTGACGTCAGATGACATCAGCAGGAGTTTTCCGGCGCCTGGCAGGAGCGTGCGATGTTCACCGGCGCGTGGAGGAGATACCGGAAACTTGGGAGGCGCGTGGAGGCGCGTGTAAGCTCAGTTGAGGCCCGTAATTTCAGGTTTCGTAGATCGGCGGACGAGGAGGCCTACAGGGCGGCGCGTGCACCCAGAAGACGATCTAGAAGTCAAGAATCTATGGCGGCGCGTGGGAGATTTTCCAGAGGCTACTGCGGCACGTGGAGGCGCGTGAAAGCTCGTATGATTACCAGATTCTCAGGCCAAGTGGATCGGTGGACGACAAGGCCGGCTTGGCGGCGCGTGTGACTGAGATCCGAGCTGGGAGTCGAGAATCTTCGGCGGCGCGTGTGAGAGTTCCAGGAGCCATTGGTCGCGCGTGGTGGCGCGTGCGGCTACCGTTGGAGGTCGGGTTTCTGGGTTTTGGTCGCGATATGCCGTGGAGCACGTATGTCTTGTTGGTTTCATCAGGCGAAGGCTTGATGTGCACAAATCTGATAGGAAGAGACACTGATTGCTTGGGTTTGAAGATCTGGACACAGCAGTGAGCCATGCCGGCTGCGAGATGCCGTGGAGTCTAGATCCAGCCAACAAGCATGTGACTTTTGATGGTGCTGTGCACATGAGAATCTTCTTTGCTTGCTAGAGATGTTTGTTTGATACCAAGAACGGAGTTTGGCTCTGATACCATGTTAAATATTAGCAACGTGATGTGTTATACCATGTTGTGTATGCTAGAGTGAATGCGGAAGAGAAAGCATAAAATAGGAACACTGAGAACACGAGGGTTACGTGGTTCAGCCTTGACGGCCTACATCCACGGAGGAATCCCTTAAGGGCTACATCTTTATTATCTGAGAGTGTAGTACAATAACCTGTGTTACAATGAACCCTAACATGAGTATATATAGACGACTAAACCCTAGACTACTAGTACAAGCAGGAATGGGCTTGGGCCTATTACATTGGGCTAATATGTCTAATATATATCTCTAACACATAGGAATCGATTGCACTACATCTTTATCAAAATCTCACTAGATTGAGACAAAAGTTGCTTCTTGCAACCTTAAAGCTACTTCCATATTCTTGATTTGATCTCAGAAAAAAAGCTTGTCCTCAGGATCATCCAATCAAAAGATGTAGGCACCAACATTTCTTAAATTGAACATTGTAAGAGGCTCCCAAAGCTACAGTGATATATTCCTTAGCCCTTTATGAAGCATTCTAATTAAAATACAGAGTGTTTTTATTATTATTATTATTCAATTTTTGATCTAGAGCTTCCTCATGAATCTTCAATGTTATTATTCTTATAAATAACTCTTTAGTCTTTCACGGCAAGGCCAACCCACAGCTCTTCCTATCATAGGGATACATGAAAACTTACTAAACCCCAGGATGCGAATGGGCTCTTCTACTCTATTTGTGCTTGCTTGTCAAAAGCTTCTTTAAAGTTTCTGTATATCTAAAAGACTATTTAGTATTTACGTAGAGGTCTTGTTAACTCTACTTGTATTAGATTTGGTTGTGCAGAAACACGAACAATCAATTTGTGTGCAGAGAATATCCCAATAAGGAGAGCAATACTCACCAAGATTCTTTTACTGGCAAGAAATTTGATTGACACCGATTAAGGGATCCACCGAGGCAAACGTCAAGAGGAGAGAATGCAAGGAGCTCCCTAGGCCGGCATGTGAGAACCGCGAAGAGAATTTCGACCACAACGCACAGTGCTAACCAAGCTTTTAGAAAAAAAAAAAAAAAAAAATAGCTCGTATACGTTTGACATTTACTTATTTAACGTTTTGCTGATTGCTTTTTGAGATTTGACCACATCCAAGTTAGAGAAACCCATGATCTAAGTATAGGCATGCACATGGAGCGATGCTTGCAAAAATGGACCCAAATTACACTTAAGCTTAGTATGCATTTGACATCAGTTTATTTGTCTTTTTTTACTAAAAATAAGTTAAAGTATACTTTAAAAAAAAAAAGTTTTAGAAAAACTGTACATAAAACGAAGCTAAATGCTAAACAAAAACAGTATTAGACACAAACGACTTCAATTTTAGTAAAATTGTGCTAACATATCAAGGGAAAACATAAAATATCACCCCTATGTCTACTTGATGGATATATATAGGATAAAGTATAAAGAAAAAGTATGGTTATAACTTTATTCAATATCTTTTCATTAAATATAGATAGATAAATATTTTCTCATTATATTTTCGCTACAAAACTTTAAAAAGTAGCAATTCTCTAATCTCAAGTCTTAGGGTCTGTTTGTATTCAGCTTCTGCGTTTGGAGCTGCGTTTTGTTCCTCTTTTTTTTTTTTTTTTTTTGGTTTTCACGCGTTTTGCGGTTACTGTTCAATGAACAGTAACCGCAAATGTTGACTTTCTGTAGTGAACAGTGCATATATGCACTGTTCACGGACCCATAAATTTCATTTTTTATCAATTTTTTCATTAAAAATGGGTCCCACAGCACTATTCACACATTTAAAAATTATTTTGCTACAGTGTTTTCAGTTTTCAGTTTTCAGTTTTAGCAAAATAAGTTCTATCCAAACACACACTTAATATATTTGTAGGTTTCAGTTAATTCAACTGGTAAAATTTTTTATAGTTAAATAAAATATTTGATGTTTAATTATCATCTACATCAAAAACTAATGAGATCTGGGGTTTAATCTCCGCCTACACCAAAAACTGATTGATGTTTTGGTCTGATGATAAAGAGCTATCATCAGGAGTGGACACCATAAATTAAAATTTTCTTTCTTAAAAAAAAAAAACAATTAAAAATGATCACTGCAGGTCTTCCCAAAAAAAAGAAAAAAAAGTCTCAACACGGATTTCTAGGGCAAGATGACATTAGTCACATTACTGCAGTCATGACGTAGGTCCCAAATTTTCCAGTCCAACGGTCCCACCCTCTTCATTTCTCAAACACTAGTGTGAGACACACCGAATCAAATCATACAACTTCAAAATACAAAATAAAAGCTTGCAAGACCAACCAGCCCCTCTCTCTCTCTTTCTCTTTCTTTTAGCAATTTGCAAATACAATATGAAGTAGAATAGTACTTTTCTTGTATCTACAGTAAACTGTAAACGTGAAAGGTTTAAAATCCTCAGATTCCCGAAAATCCCTATCAAAAGCAAACCCCACCACCATTTCTCAATCTCATCTTTCTCACGTCTTCTCCATCAAAAATAAAACCCTTTTGGTAATTCTATAAACCCAAAAAACCACACACCAAAACTAATATCTACTTTAAACCAAAAAAAAAAAAACACGTAAAAAATTGTATAACATAAGACCAGAAAGTTCGAGGTTTTAGGTTCAGATCTTGTTTGAATTTTTTTTTTTTTTTTGGGTTTGTAAAATTTAAGGTAAATAACTGAAGGGTTTTTATTCGGAGAAGACTTAAGGGTTTAGGTGGCGATGTCTGCCGGGGTTTGCGGAAAACGGGTCGGGTTCGAAGAAATTTTCGGACCTTCGTCTCCGACGTCGTGCCCTTCTGCTAAGAGACCCAGGTCGTCCAGTTTCGGATCCGGATCCGATGACTCTGTATCTGTTTTGCTCCAAATGTTCCCCGACTTGGATCCACAGGTGCGTTTCAAATTTTTCAATGACTTAGTTGATACTAATTTATTTCATATTACTTTGTCATTTCTTTTCCTACAATCAAATTCCCAGCTAGAATTTTGTAAATAAATAACTGAGCGTTGAAAAGTTTTTTTTTTTTTTTTTATTTTATATGGGTCGTATTTTTTATTATTTTTAATCCATTCAAGTATGCGGATTTCTTGACAATGTAAATTTTTTTTTGTGTGCATAATTATGGGTTCATAATGTTTGGTGTGTACTTAACTATGTTTAGTTAGCAATTGTTAGTTATGTCGTTACCAGTTTATCCATTTCATGTATTTCTAGATTCTAGTTATCCACAAGAAAGAAAGAAACTCTGATGTTACAAGAGATAAACATTGCTTTGTTTGTAAAATGTCTTTAACGTTCAGAATTATTGGTCTGATTATTTTTGTTTTTGTTAGTTGGTGGAAAGAGTTTGTAGGAATCACAATAATAAGATTGAAGATGCTGTTGTGAGTCTACGAGCAATTTCTTTTGCTGATGTTAATGCAAGAAATAGATCACAAAGCTCTGATTGCACGAATATTGCAAATTGTGGTGATGTTCCTTGTCAAAGCTCTGCGACATGTAAGTTGCTGGTTATGCTTCTCTTAATTAGTTATTCTAGTTATAAGATGTTTAATGTCCGGAATGTATCTGCGTTGGGCTTAGACTGTTTTTCTTTCTTTTGAATTTGTATTAACCAGGCAGTCAAATGCCGGAGCAGAGAGTTGAAGATGTAAAGGACATGAGAACAACTGTTGACTATGGAAATACAATGGATGGGTCTAAGTGGGTCGATTTGTTTGTGCATGAAATGATGAATGCGACAGACATTGATGATGCTAGGGGACGTGCTACAAGGATTCTGGAGGCTTTTGAACAGAGTATAACTGCCCCATCAAGGGCATCAGAGGAGGTAATCAAGAACTTTTCTTATTCATTCTTGTCTTAGCAGGAATGCCAAATTAGAATTCCACCCAACCCCCTGATGTTTAATATACATATGTTTATATCCTTGCTATTGTCTCTATGGAGCAGCTGGAGCATGCGTCTCTAAAGGAGCATCTGCAGAGCTTGTTAAATGATAATCAGATTTTAAAGAGAGCGGTTGCCATCCAGCATGAACGCAATTTGGAGCAAGAAGAGAGGATAAAGGGGGTTGAACAGCTAAAACATCTGTTAAGCCAATATCAAGAACAAATTCGAAGTTTAGAGGTAACCTTTGGACTTGTTCTTATTTCTGCAACATTTTGGTTAGTTCATCTTGAGCATTAATCATATAGAATTAAGTATGAAGATCTTTGACTTCTAGGCAGGCAATCAACCTACATTTTGTTTTTGGTATCCTCCTTACACGTGTAACTTCAAAGCAGTATTCTACTTCTATTCCTTTTAGTTTAAATAACTTTCTAGCATGTAATTTTGTTTGCTTGGGTCACGACTATGGAAATATAATCAGAAGGTTCCAAAACTGGACCAATTTGGCTTAGTATCACTGTCAAGTCTTGTTTCATGATTGACAACTGTGAGATTTTGGTACAAATAGGGTGTTGGAAGGTCTTTATCATCTGTTTTGGCTTGACTGTAATTTCTTGTTTTGATACAGCTCACAAACTACAGCTTGAAGCTCCATCTGCAGAGGGCACAAGAAAGTAGCTCAATTCCTGGGCGATTTCATCCTGACCTATATTAAGGTTCTTTGGTGTTCCATCACTTAATGTAATGTTTCCTAATACGTGATTTAGATTATCTATTTATATCACACAGGGGTAATGATGATTGTTAAGATTTACACAGTATTGTACTGAGTTTAACCATTACCTGAATCCAAGCCAAGTACACTTCGGCAGTTTGTGTGGAAGTTGCAGTATAGCCAATTGTTTCTTATAATGCAAGTGTTTTGCCTTTTCGAAAAGGAAAAGTTCTCTTTACAATTTCCATTGCAATTTTTGGTTCATAGTTCATTTTAGTTGTTGCCTGTACTGATAAAACTGTTGTTGTTGTTGTGGGGCAATGAGCCATAGCTCAAATAGCACTTCTTCTCATGTGTGAGAAGGGTAAAGTCGTTGGTTCAAAAGGAAAACCATGTGAATGCCTTTGCATGCATCTTTATATGAGTCTTGAAGTTGGCCTAAGCCCATCTAGCGCCATTCATGGATGGATTGTGTAATTTCTTTTCTTTAAAATGGATAAGCCATATTTGGTATGAGATTTGGGCCACAACATTTTTTCCCCTTAATAGAAAAGACTCTGAGTGGGCTTGTAAATGAATAGTCAAGATTGGCTTGAGAAAAAGCTTGTTTATGTTTGTTCACATAGCAAATAAGCCAAATTTGAGTTTGGGTTTAGACTTGATTATTAAACAAACTATACATCAACAATAATGTGTTTATTTATTATATAAATAATCCATTTCATGGTAGATGAAATCACAAGGATGATGAATCTAATTTTTATAAGTTCTTGAACGAAAATTATTTTTTCTAATTTTGATAAGTAGATGAAATTACATAGGAGTTCAGCTACTTTCCTGAACTACAAAATCTAATTTTTTTAAAAAAATATATCTAATTAACTCAAATAATATAATATCAACTTGGGTCAAATGCACTATTCTTCCCTTAATTATGAGGAACCATATTCACAAAAAAAAAAAAAAAAAAACACTTTAATCCCTTCCCCCCCACCCCCCACCAAAATGCAAATCACCTTTTACCATTAGACTTTTTGTTAAATTAATTATTTTTTTTAACGACAAATTGGATTTTCCCAGAAGTTTACATACAAACCAAAGAGACTAAACAAATTTAAACTAGCCAAACCAAACAAATATCAAAATTGAAAGAGAGAATGACTTTGAGAAAGTGAAAAAAATGGAAATCTTTTTGACAAAATGGAAAAAAATTTGAGATTGAGGAGACCCACAACCAAGGACCCAAAGATGGTGAATTTGTTCGTAATGACAATGTGGTGGGACAAGGCTAGTGCCTTGAATAGTAGAGATGCCACCGTTTTGGGAGCATTGGTTGGCAACAAAGATGAGATTAATGAGATAGTCATTGTCTCTCAGTTCATAGTGCCATGTAACTCAATATAAATGTTTCAAAATGAATGATGTGTTTTTGTTATGTGGTATATTACAGGTAGATTAAATTTTTTTCTAAAGTGGAATTATATTGCCAAAATTTCAAAAAGTTAAAATATTGCTCAAATTAAAATTTATGACCATAAGTTTTTAGGAATGTAAAATAAGTCTCTTATATATATATATATATATTAATGATCATTTTTAATAAATGTTGTCTTGCATGCTGTATTTGTCCTATATAACTCAATGTAAGTATTTCATTTAAATGAAGTGCTTTTGTCATGCTGTACAATATATTGTACACAAAGGTTATTAGCACGGATTGTTCTAAGTGGAACTCTTCAAATAAATGTTTCAAGAAATCTAAAATATTATTCCAATTAAAATTCAATTTCCAAAAGTTTCGTGGAATTGAAAGCAAATTATTTATTTAATTTAAATTATTTACTATAATTTTTATCGGTTTTTTGCGGTTATCCAAAGACTTTTGTCACGCAACTTTACTGTAATTTTCTCACCATGTATTTTATTGTTTTAATTTTAATTATATTATTTTTATAAATAATAATAATAATAATAAAAAATCCATGAATTGAAAGATGTTCTTCTGTTTACGTATAAGTTTTGCTTACGATGTTCTTCTGTTTACGTAAAGTTGAGAAAGGGACCTCAAGCTAACATTTAGCAAGGACTTCTATTTTAAGACGATGAGTATATTTTCGATGCCCATGCTTAAGGATATTCGGTTACCCCCTGACCAAGTACCCTAAAACTAAACTGTGACGTAACGGTTAGTTCCCAATTCACCTTCTTGTTGTTGATCTTCAAAGACTCGAAAGGACAACTGGACAAGTAATCTTGGCAATAACAAAAATGGAAACTGACACTTCCCTTAGCCATAACTAAGCTCTGCTATGGGATGAGCTCTTTCCTTTACTCTTGCACCCTTTGTAACGATTGCAAAATTGTCTAGTCATTCTTTTGCGAGTTTTTTTTTTTTTTTTTTTTTGGGTCAAGAAGAAAGCAAACTTAATGGGTTGCCCATGCTCTAGTCAAGTTTACTACTCACCAAAATCTTTCCTTTTATTTTTATTGTTCTTCTCTCCTTCTTGTCAGAGAGACTTGGTTGAGAGATGTTCTTGTTTATTCTGTTTAATGAAATATTTCCATTTTTCCCAAAAAAGGCAAAAAGAAAAAGAAAAGGAGACAGGTGTACAGTGTACACCATAATTATACTAGAATTTATACAGTACTTTATAGTACAAGGAGATGTGAATTTGACACACAAATCTTTCATTTTGTGATGATCACTATAAGTTATTTAGATCCCTTAAGAGCATTCTCATCAAAGATGGTATAAATGTTAAATGCTATTTTTAGCACCTGAAACCACAAAAAACCACATTACATCAAGAGTGGTATATGTAAAATTTTTAACAACTTAACTATAATAGACAGTCAAAGATGACAGCCTACTGTATCTCAAATCTTATAAAAAATAATAATATTTTATTAACCTTTCCTTTAAAATATCATTTCTCTCTCTCACACTATTTTCTCTCTTTTCTTCTAGAACTTGACTTCTCTCTTTTCTTCTTTGGTTCACTGGACTCTCTCTTCGTTCCTCTCTCATCCCTCTCTCCCTCGTCGTCTCGTTCTAGTTCCGAGATGGGCATTGTCTCATCGTCTTGGTTTCGAGACGGATCTTGTCTTGTTTTGTCTCTCTCTCTCTCTCTGCCAAATCTTTTATCTTTCCTGATTTGCCACCGTGGGTATGTGATTTGTGGTGTTTGTGGGTTGTGGTGGAGGTTGTGGGTTTAGTGGGTTGTGGTGGAGGTTGTGGATTGTGAAGGTTGTGGGTTGTGGTGAGTTGTGGTGGAGGTTGTGGTTTGTTTTGTGGGTTTTGTGGGTGTGGGTGTGGGTTGATCGGGTCTAGGTCGTAGAATCAGGTTTGGGATGTGGTTGCGGTGGATCTGGTTGGTGGTTGGTGGCGGTGATGGTAGGTGGATGTGGTGGTTGTGGTATGGGTGGGTGGATGTAGTGGCCGGCGTTCTGAGAATAGTTGGGTTGAGAGAGAGAGAGAGAGAGAGAGTAAAAAATAATAAAGAAAGAATATTTAAATGAAGTGTTAAAAAAAATAGAAGTTTTGATGTAAAAAATATTGTAAAGTGATGTGTTATATGTTATAAAGTTGATTTTTTAGATACTAAATGCTAAAATTTTTAAGATGTTTGATGGGAATACTCTAATACATTTTACTTCCACCCAAGTTGGCATATCAAGCCTCTTGTACAAGACATCCGCTGCATGGCTCGTACCTTTCCTGCATGCACTTTTAGTTGGGTGCGTTGCTTTACGAAATGTCAAGCTCATGTATTAGGCCAATGGGCATGTATTTCCTCTTTTGAAGGTTTTATGCACCCTCAGGCCCCACGCTAGTCTATTCAAAAAGGCTCTGAGGAGTGACTGCCTTTTATCGTCTTTATAATGTTTTTTTCCTACCCTCTTCTCCTTCTTCTTTTTAATGATAAGACAGATAAGGTAGAATTTGAACCTATGACGTCCCCTTTATGGTGATTGCTCTTTATTATTACTAAGATATTAGTTGATTTTTGGTATAGACAGAGTTTGAATCTTAAATTTCTTATTTGACAATAAGAGACTTTACCAATTGATCTTAAAAGATAGAAAAAGAAGTAGGTTTAAAATATAATTTTCCCAAGTATTTACAGAGTTAAAGATTGTATAGTAATCCATACATATGAGTGTGTAATGACTAATGACATGGTATGCATAGAAATATAAAAAATCTTAATGGCGGGTCATCAACCACTCCGCCAATGGAAGCACTTGTTTACACTTTTCCACCCACAAATGTCCTAAGCCAAAACCAGATATCATAAACAGCAAATTCACCTTTCAAATGCTGGTATACCTCCCGATCTAATAACTGGTTTAATTGACTATCAGCCAATATGTTTGATTGTTTCTGGATATGCCGACTGTCCTGGAGGAGTTCTTGGTCTAGCGTATTCAGCAAAAATTACCCATCCATCGAGAAACTGCAACACCACAAAATGATAAGCATTGAGTAAGCTATTTCGTAACGAATAAGAACTTGAGTAAAATTGCAGCAACAAACCAAAGGCCAAACACGTAGTTTGGTCTTCTACTGTTTGGCAAAATCACATGGTTTAGTGCAAGGGACCACATGCACATTGGGGTTTTGCCAAAGTCGTCCAACAAATTCCATAGAAAGCTTATTAGTGACTCAAATCTGTGATGTCATCAGGGCTCCTAAAGGAAAACTCCAAATCTCATTTAATCGTTATTTTTAATACAGTTATAAGATGAAAAAAAATGAAGTTAAAACCTAGGCTTTAATAACTTTAAAGTCCGCTGATATTTAGCATTGACAATCCTAGGAGATTTTTTTTTTTTTTTTAATCCTTCCAACTTCAAAACTACTAATTTTTTTATTTTTTATAATTGAATAGTTATAATGGGGGAGGGGGGATTTGAATCCTATATATCTCAATTAAAAATACCAAGAGGTGCCAGTTGAGCTGTGAGGCCCTTGGCAATGGTCAAATAAACAAACAATGGACAGTACATAAATGGTTTCATCATTCCATTCAAAATGATTCACACTATGGTAACATTTTATCTTTATGCAGTATGTAAAATTGACAGAAATTTCAAGGTAGACAGACCTGTGCATCCATCCCTTTCATTCCTTTCTCTGCATCTTCTAAGGTGGCATAATTCACAAACCCAAATCCCTTTGAGTATCCTGAAGCACGGTCTGTCACCACCCTTGCTGAAACATAGGCCCAAAAAAAGAAAGGTTATCAATGGCATAGCCAAATATTCTCCACAAAGGGCCAAGATCAAAGATCACAAGGGCTATGATCTAACCCAACACAAGATTTAAAACATAAGATAAGAATGTAACAGAATTCATATTTTTTCCCCAATGGGTAAGTTAAGCAAAAATCTTTGGGGTCTTGATGAACACACCCTCCACACCATTTTTGTAGGGGAAGGAAGTGCTATTTGAGTTAAAGCTCATCAGCTAAGCTATCTTTTGTTAAATCATAACACATGATGAGACTCAATTAACCAGGCCATTGGTCCATTTGCTTGAAAACCCTTCTTGGAATTACATACTTGGAAATTTACATGCTACATATGAGAAAATATTTGAGAGACAGAAAAGAATTGTTCCAATCAAAACACATGCCAAAATCATTCTTCAAGGTGACAAATTTCAGATCATGATATAAACTGAGCACCAAAGGGTTCCATGAACACCAAAATATCTTTGCATTGCTAAAATCTTTAAAGCATGTTCTACAAAGTTGCACACATTTGTGTGTGTGTATAGAGAGAGAGAGAGAAAGAGGGAATGAAAGGTAACACCATTTAAGAAATATAATATTACCGTGAACAACTTCACCAAATTTAGAGAATGCTTCTTGAAGTTTCTCTGACGTTGTTCTCTTGTTAAGCCCTGCAAGCAAAAGTGTTCATAGATTCCAAAAGACCATACACATGCATATAACATTAAAGCAACTCCAGCACCGCAAGGAAATCTCCTGCTAATACTAGTAGCTACCAGGACACCAACAAAAATTGGCAGAGCCCCGAAGATTACAAATTGGTGGACTCCGACTTGAGTAACAATAATTGAATTAGAATAAGACAATAAGTAGAAATGTATGTCAGTTTTAACTTAAAGAGAATAGACATCAAGCAGGGAACCTCTTTTCGAAACCACCAACTACTTAACTGACCAACCTGTTGGAGAGCATAATTACAGGGACAATATTTCTTGGTTCACTTATTTTGCCCAATTTCTGTATGATAGTTTCATAGTGAAGGCTGGGAAGCTCTTTGTTTTGGTGAAAAAATTATTATTTCTTTGCACCTAGATTTTCGTCACTAAGAAAATTAACCATCTTTAATAATTTAAAAATTCCAAAAACCATTCTAAATCAAAATCTTGAAACAAAATATTGACCCTCATGAAGAAGAAAACCCCAGAAATATAAACCATAAAGAAATGAACTTGGCATGCTAAAAATCTCTCAAGTATAGAGATAAAAATAAAAAATAATTCATGGGTGTTAATCAAATGGCGATAATTGAGTGTGATTGTAATTTAGATGGAGCAAGTATTACCAGAGACAAAAAGGGTCGTTGAGGGAGGCGAGGCTGAGGCTGAGGCTGAAGCAGAAGCAGAGGCAGAGGCAGAGGCAGAAGCAATGGCTGCAGAGGAGGGTTGTGAAGTAAATATTGAAGTAGACAGAAAGCGTTTCACGAGTCCGGGTCTCAGCGCCATTTCTAGTCGGCTTTCTGTATCAGATTGTAGAGCAATTGAGCAAGGAAAGCAGCTGTGTGGTGTAGTGTGATGGGAAAGGAAAAGAGTAAGAACCAAAACCCTAAACCCTCTCTCTTCTATTTTCACTTTTATATTATTTATATTTAATGGCTAAATATTCTTCCACTCTTTTATCTTCACTGTTTCACATGTTCGCAACTTCGCATTTTAAAAATGTCCACGATTTAAATAAATGTGAAAAAAGAGATTTTTTTTTTTTTTTTTTTTGGAAATGTGAAATAATGAATGCATAGAATTAAAGCACTTAGGTTGGGTTTGGTCCAATTCAAAATACAGTTTTTTAGTGAAAATTTATTAATAAAAGTGTGCTAAAATATATTTGTATCTTGAAATTTTTTGAAAAAGCGAGAAAATGGTAAGATTTTAAAAAATCTATATATATATATATATATATATCTAAAACTTGAAGCATGAAATTTATTATTGCTACGTTTTTTTGTTGAGATACATCATCAATCACATCATCAACTTACTTCATTCTCTCTCTCTCTCTCTCTCTCTCTCTCCTTTTATTAATTTTCTTAGCTTATTATTACACATTCTCAAACTTTTTCTCTTCCCTTTTACCCTTTCATCTTCCCACTATTAACTACCATAATATCTTTCTTTCTCTATCCTTCTTCCTTTATTTTTTACTTTTCTTATTCTCATCTTCTTATTATAAATTTCCAATTCTCTCTCACCTTCTGGGCATGGTTTTATCACACACAAAATGTTATTTCTCTCTCTTTCTCTAATTTTTTTTTTTTTTTCATTTTTTGGTGGTCTTGTTTTCCTATTACATGACTCCTATGGATTTGTTGCTAGAGAAATCATAGTCCACTCCCAATCCTTTGTGATCATGGTTCAGTGTATCAAAAGTTTTTTTTTTCATATTTATCATTAATATTTGTTTGTAGCTCATTTGCATCAAGCCACATCATAGAATTCATGTTTGTGATTTCAGCCAATCTGATGTAGATATGGGAGTAAGGAATAAATATACCACTAATGCTTGGGAAGCCTAAGTATACCATTGTTAATTGTCAATTACAATTGTTGTTTATGTTATCATTGTTATGTGTTGAATTGAAGTAATGAACCTATATACTTGGCCTAAATTGAACATGACCATGCCAAATTTTGAGATGCATATCCTTTAGAGTTATCAAATATGCCTAGACCATATGAGTTTCTAATTTTTTTTTCTTTGGTTGAGATTATGAGTTCCTTTCCAAAGTATTATTGATAATTGTGAATTGAAAAGTTTCAAAATTATTTTCCTTCTTTTTTTTATATACATTTTTAAATTTTTTACATCCTATAATGTGGTTGATGTGGTATGGCTAGCCTCATATTACACTATAAAGAAATGCAAGTGTATTTTCAGTTAATGAATAATTCACGTTCTGTTGTAGGTTATTGAATAATCAATCTCATATTATCAACATAAGCTATTTTCAAAGCTTACTTTAAGTTGATGAATTTTTATGTTTTTTAAAACTTCACTTTAGATTGATGTGATTTAGTTTTGTATTTTTACGATGGTATTTTTTTCTTTGATTTAATAGATATCATCTTATTACATTATAAAGATAGTATATAAGAATACATCATTATTATATTATATAGCATGATTTGAATAATTTAATGTTTATTCCTATATCTTATATTTTTACTCTTTTTGTTCCTATCTTATTTTTTTTATAAATTTCTCTCTCTCTCTCTCAATTTTTTATTCTTTTTTGCAACTCTACTTTAGGTTGACGAATCATTGTATTTTTTAAAACTTTATTTTATGAATACATTTTACTGTTATATTTTTGAGTTTTCTATATTATAAGTAATATCTCTCTCTCTCTCTCTCTCTCTCTCTCTCTCTCTTATTGTAGGGTCACAATTTGCAGCCCAAGCCCAAAACTTATGGAGTCTTGGCCCAATGAGCCCAATACAATAAATTTGTAGAGAATGGGTCAAAGAATTAGGTCCTAATGAGTTGGACAACGGCTACTATTGAATTGCATGACGACCAAACACAAATAAAGGATGCTGATATTAATGGACTTTCAGTCTGAGGAGGTCAAACCTGTATATAATGATCACTCTTGAATATCAGAATGATTTAGATTGCTATAATATTTTCTCTTTCTATTTTCCGATCCCCTTTCTCATGGAGGGTTTCTCACATTATATAGCTCCTTTTGGGTCATCTTAATTCTACACTTATTGATCATCTGAGTCCCTATTTGAGTGCCCGTCCCATCAGACACCCCTTTTAGCCTTCTGTGAGTTGTGGTAGCCAATGCAGCACTGTTTAGAGGTATTCTCCACATAAATGCGGCCAGAAAAGTAGCTGCAATGCATTTAATGCTGTGTCAGTAGTTTTTCCTTAAATATTTTTAAGTTTACTTATTTCTCGTATGTTCATGAGGCACATTCCTATCGTTGGAGCCTTTTGGAGGGTCACTCTAATTGCTAGAGTACACACTTAGGCTACATTTGTCGTATCTAAGGAGGGATTCTTCCTCGGATCATCTTCCATTCATTCCCTACTTATGAGACTTTAACTGGGAGTCCCTAATAACTATTTGCTCCTCCTCGGACTTGTCAATGTCCCGGATAAAACCCAAAGCCCAATATATGATCTTGAGCCCTTACCCCTACACTTATAGTTTTGGTTTAATTTTTGTTTGAGTTACTTAGTTATTTTGTAAATGGGAATTTGAATTTATTTATTAAAAAAAAAAAGACTTGACTATGCATTTAAATGTGTCTATCAATTATTTGAGTAACATTAAGTCCAATTTTGTTATGATTTTTTATTATCATAATAATCTTCTTTAAGAGAACGAGGAATTTGAATGATTTATTTAAAACTTAAAAAGTTTAATTGCAAAAAAAAAGAAAAGAAATAAAATTTCAAATAATATGGACCACCTTATAAAGGAATAATATCAATCAAACGCAACCCAAAATAATAGAATAATATATTGGTAGAGTTAGAAAGATGAAATGATTTTAGAAATTGTTTAATTTTTAGGGAGAACAAAATTATCTTCAACAAAATTTAGAAAACAAATTATATTTTATACCACAATTATAAAATAATTATCTATTCCACGCATCGCGTAGGTCTGTAACTAGTTGTATATAAAAGCTAAAAGGTAAAAGTTGAATTTATAAGCTGATACAAAGCAAACACTTAGTTGGATTTGACTCCTCTTCTTCTCCGTACTAGAAGATTATAGTAATATTACATACACAAAAAATTTGACAATATTATTCATATCAATTGAGTTAGCAAGTATCTCTCAAAAAGAAAAAGAAAAAAAAAGTTTGCAAGTTTTTATAGGTTTTCGTCTTGGCTCACTACTAACAACCTGACGTCATTTGTTTTTTACCTACCATTAACAATATACCACATCATCAAATATTTTTTTTTATCAATCTTAGAAGATTAAGATCTCTAATTAAAAAAAAAAAAAGAAAAAAGAAAAAAAGAGCTTGTTTGAGTTATGTAATATGGAAACTACCTGAGCCATATGGTCACTTGATTAAGGAAACATTTGTCTTAAATTATGTAAATAAATTATCAAAAATAAGTAAAATTGAGTTTACTTTATAGAAAGGGGAATGTACTGACTAGGTTGATTTGATGGTCTCATATGATAGATTTTATTTTATTTTTTTAAATTAACAAAAAAGAGACTCACTTTTGTGATTATTGACCTTATTTACTTAAACCCGTTATTGATGGCAGGGGCACCCTTGGGCACATCAAGTCTATCCGCATTGTGACACAGTATTTCCACGAAGCCCACGACTCGAACTCAACAACTCCTAAACTTGCATATATGACCAAGTCTAAAACTCCTATCAATGTGCCACGCCCCACGAGATAGATCTTGCTCTAACGTTACACAATCCTTTTAAGTTTATGAATAAAAATCTTAATTTTTTTTCCCACCAAATATATAGTACTAGGATTTGATGAAGTAGGCATCTCCCTGTTATTACCAAAGACACTGACAATTCCTATCCAAAAAAAAAAAAAGAATAGTGACACTTGGCGAGCTTCCTTCATTTTTTCATCTTCTCTAGCAGCACGCTGCTTGCGTTCTTCTCTCATGGCTTCCACTGCTGGACTGGACCAAACCGACGACGCTTCAGCATTATCTTACTTCCAGAAAACAGTTAAGTGTTTTCTATTTTCTCACAACAAAAACCCCCCTCATTCTTGGCTACACTACTATTTCTCTACTTTCTAACCAAAAACAAATATGCTTTTTTTTTTTCTTTGTTTTCAAAAGGTATGTTTGCACGATTGGTGGTTAGTTAAGTCCGATAGAGAATTCGAAGGGAAGCGACTAGCCGTTGCAGGCTCTACTGCCAGAGAGTAAGATCTCTCTCTCTCTCTCTCTCTCTCTCTCTCTTTGGTGTTAGGGTTTTGTTTTTGATTTGCAGATTTTCAAGAATCTATATTTTTTGTTTTGATAATCTCCCTGTATTGGTTGTAGAAAATAGATAGAAAAAACTATAAATTTTGAATTGATAGAAAATAAATTTTCATGGGTTTTGGGTTAATTTTAGTTAGTCTTCTACATTGTGCGGGACTGTCAAATATCTGTAAATCTGAGTGGATTTTTATTTGTTTATTTATTTTAGTTTTGGTACTTTTAAGGAGTAATTTGCTTTTGTTTTTGTTTTTGTTTTTGTTTTGGGTTTCAGGAAACAGGCAGTGCGACTGTTTTCCTCTGCGCCGATAGTGAAAAGATATGATTTTAGTACTATGGAGACAGCTGATGGAATATGCGTTGTTATTAAAGGGTTCATTAACAAGCCGCGCACTCAAGAGAACGGGTTTCCTTCCATGGTATTGTAATTCTTTTCTTTTTATGTTCTGTGCTTTGTGTGTGTGTGTGTGTGGTGGTGTGGGGGAGGGGTTTATGGTTTGGGGGAAATGACTATCAAGTTGTTGCGGCCTTTAAGTATGTATTTGTTGAATATCATGGCAACTAGCAATGGCAGTTTCTGATGATGTTGGTAGTGGTGGTTGGAATTGTTGGGGAAAAAAAAAAAAAAAACTAATGAGTTGGTGTGGTTGTCAGCTAGAGGTTTTAAGACCAATGAATACCACACCAACTGCCTCCCCATCCCATCGCCCTCTATCCTCTTCCCCACTGTTGCCTCCTATCCTTTATCCTCATCTGCTGCCCCTCTACTCATTTAGATTGGTCTCCAAAAAACCCCCACTGCCTAAGCTTGGTGCTGTTTTGGTCAAGAAAACCATTAGCGATTAAATCCAGTTTCTTGGCAGTGGCATTGTAAAAGCATCCATTTTTCTCATCATTTGCCCACCAATGACACTAACTAGCTGCATTGATGGTAAAGTGCTGACTGAAACTTGACTTTCTGACATCTATGGTGTGGCGTTGGTTTGATTTCTTGCAATAAAGACCAAGTTGTTGCTGCAAAAAAGCCCCTCCCAAAACAGCTGCACTGACTGATGAACACCCCTCTCAAGGAATTGAATTTAGCGAAATTGAACTTTCTATTTTTAAATGAACTCTGAGAATACTGTAGCTATGCTTGAGAGCTGATTGAACTGGCATTGACATAAGATCAAGTCATAGCTGTGCTTGTACGTGTAACAAAGCCCAAACAAGGCTTGTTATTGACTGAAGGCATTTCAACCAGTGTAGAGTTGCACATGACATTACATTTGCTAAATTAACATGTTTGCACCTGTCATAGAGTTTACACTCTACTTTTCACTCTAACAGGTTGGTAGTCATTTTGTGTTGGGCTTTCCTACTGACTGGGAAGAATATGCTACAAAGTTCATGGAAGGAGATTCTACCAATGGTATTCATTCAGGGACTATTGCTGATTCAGGTAAGTTTGCCAGTCATCTAGCAAGTAACATATGCACTACTAGTTTGTTTAGATCATATTTAGTTAGTAAAATATGTGTGATTTTTCTTCTTACATACCCAATAATTCTGTTAAAATCTTGACTGAATTTTCCTTTTGGATCTTTTTTCTCATGTCTTTTTATGTGCTTGGAATATGCAGCCATTGCAGGCACGGAAAAATCTTGTCCAACTTCAGAACAAACTCCGAATAATCACGAGCAGGTCACTCACAGAGGTAAGCTTGATGTGGAAGCTTTGAAAGGTTGTTCTCATAATGTGTCTTGAAACTATCACTGTTGATGCCTCAATTGGTTCTGATTTGCAATGCTTCTGAGGTGCAAACATATTCAGTGAATGGTATATCAATTAATTTTAATAAATATAATGAAACTTGAGAAATCTGACAGGCAGTCTGAAGAATAGCCCAGGATCTGGATGTTCAATGAAGCATAAAAACAAAATGTTGAGTCCCAAAACAAAGACATTTGAAAACCCAGATGGAGCAAAACTGAACAGTTCATCGGGTGTCTCCATTCAACCTGAGGGGATAATGGACATATCAGATAATGTTCCAGACCACTCCGTGGGCCAAATATTGGGAAGTTTGTCAGAGAATGTAAGAGGCAAAGGGAAGGATGAGAAATGCACAGTCAGTGGGTTGAAAAGTGAAAGTATTAAGATGAATTCTGTTCCGGTGGCCTCTGGTAACATGAGCGAAATCTTAAAAAATCATAAGTTTGAATTTGAGGACAATAGTATCCCAAGTTCGTCTACTTATGAAGGAAAAAGTGATGATGCTAAAGAAGGTGCTGACAGGAAGAAAACTAAGAGGAATTTAATCTTTGACCAAAATGTAAGTTTTTTATTTTTATTTATTATTATTATTATTATTTTTTATTCTTATGAAATTGGTATTGTTCCTTGTTAGAACTATTGTTAAATGATTAAATTTACCATTTCCCAACTGCTTAAGCTTTTGGGATAATTGGTAATTTAACATGGTATTAGAAAATTTCACGTGTTGGGCTCCACTTATTAAGAGGGAGTTTAGGCTCACTCGTGAGGGGGAGTGTTAGAAATATGGTTAAATGATTACATTCATTGTTTCCTAATAGTTTAAGCTTTTGGGACAATTGGTAATTTAACATTCCTTTTACATCCGTTAATTTTTTATGCTAAATGACTATAATGAGTGTCTTATAAAGGTGCCTTACTGCCTTACATCAACTAACTGAAATGTTTATCATGAAAGCATGATAAGTTTATTCTCCAACAGATTTTGTGTACTGCTCTTTAGGTGAATTCGTAATTTATCTCTGCTGCTGTTATAGATGAACACTGTTTTTGCACTCTTTTTTTTTTTTTTTTTCATAAATAGATTGCAGACTAATACTAGTTATATAATAACTATCTTTTCTGTATGGTACGCAAATAATTATATGTAATGTAGCATTAATAACTTCCAAATGTTTATTGTAGCTCAAAATTTCATTTGACAGGTTGCATTTCAGGGCTTAGAGGAAACACAAATTCTAAAGAAGTATCCTATTAAAAAAAAAATATTCTAAGGAAGTTGTTGAATGAAATGTCTTGAATACATGAAGCAGCCTGCTTTTAGTTTTTATTATTATAGGCAGTTGGTGTATAAATTACATCTGTTGTCTTGTGCCTAAGGAATTTTTGCATAGGTTTCCATCTTTTTGAGGGGGCTATATTTTGCATCCATCATCCTCACAAGTGATTAATGGGATACTGTTTGATTGTTTATTTTGTTGTGTAATTTATAGTGTTCAGAGTAAAACTTTCATTAGAACATTGATTTATTCCTTAGAGGATTCTTGTTCATAGGAAGTGACTACTGTTTTTTGATGACCATCAACATACCACAGATGATCCCTCTTTTGTCCTAGTTTTGGACTGGCTGAGTATACTGATTATTGTTCAACTTTTTGATAAGAAGGAAGACCTCTTTTTTGTATATGTTGGTCTGATGCTATTTCTTATAACCAAATTGTACAACTTTATGCTATTTCTTTCCTATGAGAAACAAATCGCTTAAGTTATACTATCATTTTCCTCACTTGATGGGGTAGTCAAATACAAACACTACACACCTTGGAATTGTTAACCTTTGTGTTGTAGACTATAATATCCTAGAGATGACCGATGGGATGCTTTCAATGATCCCAGCATAGGTGCTACTTTCTGATCTGCCAGATGGGAAGGCTCCTTTTCCTCCTCTTTATTGAATCAAAGGATCCTAGAGAAAGGAGTTTTTATGTTTGGGCCTGATACTTTCTTTTAGGTATATTTTTATGTCCAATATTATAACTCTGCCTGTATTTGGGCATCTGTGTCCCTGACATGTTCTTGTATGACATGGACACGTTGGGGACTTTGCCATGTTTGTGCTTCTTAGGGTAGAACCCTCGTATCATGTCTTGTTCCTTTTGTTTGCAACTTTGCAAGCATTTGCCAAATTGATTCTATCTTATATTTGTTTATCTGTCCTCCTGGGCATGAGGATAAATTGCTTAGCCCATCAAGGGTGAAAAGCCCCTGTGTTACTTAGTAACTAGTTATGGTAGGTGGGGTCAGTTGTCCGTAAGAGTTTGATTAACAATGAGAATTGTTGCACTAATCTGAGTGAAGTTATCCTATGTCATAAAAAAAATATATATATATATATATATATTTGTTTGTGTATTAATCTCTACTACTAAACAAATTTTTCCATGATTTTTTAGGTAAGTCGTTCTCAGGAACTGAAAAATGAAAAATCTATTGTTACTCCAGAATCCTTGAGTTATGGACGATCGAGATCAGGCAAGTGTGCCACTTACTTTCCTTCTCTTTCTCTTTCCTTTGGTACCTTTTTTTTAACCAGTAATTAAAGCTTATATAATTGCAATTGACTATAAGTCATTACTTCTGTATTAGCTGTATTTTTTAATGGCTCAAACCATGGGGATTTGACACATGAACTTTTTCCAGTAAATTTTTTGTAGCATATGAAATGGGTTTCTGTACCCATGTATCATATCATGTAAAGGAATTTATATGAGGAAATGAAATCATTTATGGATTTTCTTTGAGCCCCCCACCCCCTCTTTGGCGGAACTTCAATATATTGCATTGACTGAAATCTTAGCATGGTGTCAGCCTTGTATTATGACAAACACAGATGACAGAATCAATATTTTTTCCCCTGAAATTAGTTGAATCGCACAGAAATGGTTAAAAATATCATATTTCCAGGTTGTGCTTCTCCTGGTTAATTTTATTTCCATATGTTGCAGGGAGACTACTTCTACCCACCATGGAATTCTGGCGCAATCAATTGCCGGTTTATGATGCGGTTTGTAAATTTCTTTTGGCTTATACATCATTGCTTAGCCTTGAATTGCACGTGCCTCTGCACATTTAACACACTCATTGGTGGAAATCTGTCAAATTTCTGCTTTGAATTTGTTGACATTATTACAACTGATCAGAACTTCAAACTTAAATTTCAACTCTCTCTCTCTCTCTCTCTTTCTAAGTGCTTCCACCATCTCCGAGAAAATCCTCATTTCAAATTGTATGTGTATGCTTGTGTACATGTTATGTGTGTTTCTTCTTCCTTATGTTTTGTTTGTGTATTTCAGGATCGTAAAATCACTGGAATTATGACCGAGAAGGTTTGTTGCCCTGTTAACTACCAAACATTCCTTTTCCTTTTTTTTTTTTTGGGGGGGGGGGGTTGTTGGTGGTTCAGATTGAAAACAATACTTGTTTATATATTTTTGGTGCAAAAAAGATTAACTATTGGTGTTGTTGAGTTCCTGGGCTTTTGATCATGGGTGAATCACCATGAATGCACAATGACTCATTCCCCTTACTATTTTAGTTCAGTAACATGAATCCTGCTATTAAATTCACCTGGTTAAAGAGTAAAACCCATTGATTTGTATGTTCTAGTTAGTGTTAGTAAAAGAGCGAAGCCCCAAAGCTCTAGTGCTTTTTGCCTCTAAAGTGAGACACTCAAAAAAAAAAAAAAAAAAAAAAACCCAAAATTGAATTAAAACTTTAGGATCTTGACATTATTGATATAAATCATTGATTTGTCATATTGTTAGTGTAACTTATCAAAAAAACATATAAGTTTGAGTGTAACTTGTCCTAAAACCCACAACCCCCTAGTTCTCTATTTTTTCTCCTCGAAACAATTACCCACCCAGCTTCTTCTTCTTCTTCTATTTTTTCCCTTTTAAATATCTACTTCATACCGATTACCGTACTGCTATGTCTTCATATTCTTAGCTCATTCTTGGAAAAAAAAGTATGATATAATATATTTGTGGTAATCGTTTAGTTACTTTAGTAGTTGATGTTGAACATAGAAGACTAAATCTTAAAGACTTAATAGTCCATAAGTGATTGAATTATTAACTAGTATTAGTAATTAGTCATAGGGCATTATGGCTATTGGAGATTTAAGAAAGGGTATTATTACATGGAAGTACTCATATGTAGCTGATCCAAAAAATTAAAATGACTTGACTTACAATTTGTATTAAAATTGCAAAAGTAGGGCTTATATAAATGTTATTTGAATTATATAAAATGTTTTATATTGATTTATATGATAATTTGATTCTTGTATTTCTTGTTGATAATTATTTTTATATTTATTATTATTATTTTTAAATGTGTGCTTCATTTTCAATCAGGCGTGCGCTTGTGCTTAGGCTCCAAGAGGCTTTTGCGCTTAAGTGCGCCTCACACTTTTACCAACACTGGTTTTAGTTTTGTCTTAATGAATTATTAACATGTACATTTAGTAGTCCTCTACTTATCCAAAAAATGTAGTATTCTTCTACCCTCTTAATAAGTTCATAGTTGCCAGATGCCATTTTTTGTTTAAGCTGTATACACCTGCAGCTGATGGTTTGTTTCACTATGTTGGTAGGATGTTAGATCTGTGCCTCAGAAAGGGAAAAGGAAGTGTGGTTGACTTTAAGGGGCAGCTTTAGTGCTTGCTGTTGAATTTAATGGGACTTAAAAAGGTAGATGTTACAAATTTGATTTTTAGTATTATAAATAATTACAACTATATTCTGTCTGGGAATATAAAAATGCAAATGGTCAACTATTGAAATTTGTGGTCTCTTTGGAAATCAGAGGATAGACTCAAGGTTTTATCTGTCTGACCTGCACAATGGAGACCTACAGAACATGCAGTAAATTCCTAGAACTTTTGGTGTGCATCAGGTTAAAAAAGGGGAAAAATCTTCAACTGATGAGAACATGTCTCTGAAATATGTTTCTGTGACATGTTAGGATGTCTTCTAAGAGAACTTTACCTAGTTTAGGCATATAGTATTAAATGTACATATAGGAATGATATTTATAATCATTATCATTATCATCATATAAATTGAGATTAACATTAATTTTTTTTCCCTGTTATAGAATATAGGAACAGGTTAGCATAACTCAATGAGATCTAGCTCAAATAGCTCTTTTGCTTCCCACAAGAATAGTTGGGAGGGTGATTGTGAGTTTAAAACTCATTGGGTTTGTGTGTAGCTTACCAATAATAGTAATAATAAGTTAGCGGAAGTCATGCCATTTTTAGAAAATTGTTTGTACTGTGGTAGCTGAAAAGAAAAGGAATAGTGCTGTTTATTTCAGTTACTTGATTATCTTCATTCTAAAATAGTTTGATACTTAGCAGGTTTTGAAAATCACAACTGATGGAGCAAGATGTATAGGAGCGAGATTCAAGCCATGGACTTCCTTGGGTTTATTTTGCATTTTTTAAATGCTAACCCTTATTTGTTTTGTCATGTGATAGGGATTTGAAACCCATGGCCTATACTGTGTAGGAACTAGGAATTGTAATTTAACCAAAGCACCTATTACATGTTAACCCGTAATTGTGAATTTATCTCCTAGCTGTCATATGTATAATAGTTCTATTTTGCCAATCTGAGGTTGCTGCTTTGAGTATGATACACCTTATGGATATTGCGCACAGGTTAATTCTGAACTACATGTATTGAATTGGAACATGAAAAGCTGGTTCTATCAGTTGAGTTGTCTATGTATTAAGCCTTTTTTATTGAATCCGAATCAATTTGGCTCTCGTTATTTTCCGACATCTTTCATAGAAATGCCTGGCTTTTTGGTGTTTCTAATTGTATTCGTATCTTTTACTCTCCTCACAATGGAGAAGTGACTTGAAACATTCCCTTAATGCAAATAGAATTATTGCCATTCTTACTCTGCCTTGTGGATGGCGCCCGCAAATGGATTTCAATGACTTGCCTTGCTATTTTTTAAGTTTTTTTTTTTCAGCTTAGCGCCTTGAGTTGTCATTGTTTTGGATCATAATTTTCAAACGATGTTTTCTATTTTACTGATTCATGAATGAGAAACTGCACAATTTTCAGTCTTCTGTATGGGGTGCACCTTTTAAGCCTATCTTACCAGACAAAAAAAAACAAAAGTTCTTAACCTGTAACTTGTAGTTAATGTGGTTGTACGTAAGCCCAATATTGGTAGTCATTTTCAGTGAGTCCAATATTAGTATTTGTTCAAAATTCAAGGGAGATTCACATCATATGGTATATAACAATTCATAACCTATTTTAACTTTTGACTTTTATGAAAATTTGGTTTTAATGTGCTTTGGCTATGTAACAATAACATAAAGTAATTTTCTAGTATAAAGAGGGTTAGTTTACGGGATTTGGTTACTTAATCAAATTTTAGGGAAATTACATTTACCACCTAAAACTATACCCTATCTTACACTTTGCATCATAAACTTTTTAAATGTTTGTACCATAAGCTATGACTTTTGTTACATGTTGCATCTTGATGTTAAGTTTGATATTAACTTGGATGGAAAAGTATGACACTATGTGAAAATACCCAATTGCCCCTCTACTCAATCTATTAAAAATAAATGAAAAATTACATTTTACCATTTTAAACTATATTTCTTATTATACTTTGCACCCTAAACTTTGAATTTCCATTCAAGTTAACACCAAACTTAATATCGGGGTGCAAAGTGTAACAAGGATCATAGTTTAGGGTGCAAAATATGTACTCAAAAAGTTTAGGATGCAAAGTGTAATATGTGGTATAGTTTAAGGTGATAAAGTGTAATTTCTCCTAAAATTTTGGATGAAAATTTGCCATTTTCCAGTGATGACAATGTTGAGAAGAAAAAGGGATTTATGGCTTTCTTGCTAGCAAGCAAGTATAACTATGGGTTTATATATCTTTTAGGGTGCCTAGGGTTTGATGGAAAATTATATTAGGAAATACAGATTTTTTGTTTAAAAAATATAAATATTTGATTATATAGTACATACTCTAGTTAGTAAGTACATGCAATATACACGTATATTACGCATATGTATGTAAAACTGAAATAAACTTGTGTCTGACGATTAGTTCCCAATTGCATGGAACTAAATGCGTTATTTTCATCTAAAAGTACTGACACGTTGATTAAGGGAAGGATGTAACTATATCATATTGTTGAATACGGCTTCTTAAAAGAAAAAATCTATAGTAAAACAAATATGTTGGCCGACTTGGCTCTAGGCATTAAATAGGAATATTAAATATTTTTTTAAAAAAATCTTAAAATGAAAAGTATCCTATCAACACCAAGATTCATATCTAACAGAAGCTGTCAAATTATACCGTCTGTACCACCGGGCGTGCTGGTTAGATGGTAAGGGCTCTATCCAGGCTTAAGCAAGGTCTCGGTTTCGAGTCCTTGTGTATGCAGCTGCGTTAAAACTCGGTTGGGAGAGCTTTGCCACCCGAAAGGGTCCTACCCGGCTCGAATTCGGATTAGTCGATGAACCCCGTCAGGGGCATCGGATTACCGGGTGGGAAACCAAAAAAAAAAAAAAAAAATTATACCGTCTGTATTCTTACTGTATTAAACAAGATGCTGAAACATATTTTTTTAAAAGATGTTAAATCATACTCGCCCATATATTTACCGTATCAAATAGGTACTGTATTTTACTAACTATATACAGTATAGATTATGTAAATACTCAATTTTGCAACCATTAAAAAAAATCCTTATAATGGGTCTAAGAGCATCTCCAACAAGAAAGCTAAATACAAAATGCTCTCTACTTTAGAGAGTAAACCTACAAAATAGGCTACTGTTCATTCTCCAATGGACTCTCTATATCCTGAATTTTTTTGGTTTATGAATAGTAACTCATCAAGTCTGATGGGCTATTGTTTATTCTTCAAATATTTTTTTTTCTATTATAATAATAAGGTATTGAATAAAAAAATGTTGAAAGATGTGTAGTTGTTAAAAAAAGAATAAATAATGAATGAAGAAATAATATTTAAATGAGATAGAGAATCTGTTGAAAAGTGTATTTGAAAAAGTGGGTAACTAAAAAGTAAAAGTTACTGTTTATTCTCCAAATAGTACAAAAATTTGTCTAATATGTTGGAGATGCTCTTAAAAAAAAATTGAAGGGTAAACTGGCCATTTCACATTTTATGAAAATTATTAGGTATAAACTGGTCATTTACCTCTTATAAAGGTAGATGATTATCTTAAAACCAGCCAATGGAATCCTGCCACATCATCTTCTTTTAATTTATCACTTAAATCCCTCTCCAAACAGAGAACAGGTTAAGATTTAAGAAATGTTGGCTCCCTTTCTTTCTTTTCTTGTATCACTTTTCCGACCCATCTACATCCACTGAACAACTAAACAAGCAACTCAAGCTGAACTCTTCATCTTCATCTTCATCTTCTTCAAAAGCACTGGTTGTCCTCCAAGCCGTCCGATCTGTCCTCCCACACCAAATCCAAGCCTTCAAATCCCAACTTAGCCACAATGGTGAAGAAGTTCATGGAGAAGAAGCCATCATCTTCTTCGTCGAAGGCGGTGAAGATGGTGATTTCGTTGGATGTGATTGCAGAGGACTTGAAGAAGACGGCGAGGAAAGGAACGAGCTTCAAAGGCTTGTATAAGAAGCTGTTTGGGACTGAGAATGAAACGACAGTGTTTGACAGTAAGAAAAGAAGGAGGTGAAGGAGAACATGAGGACGTTGGCTATGGTGTTGAGGAGTGAGAGAGAGCTTCTGGTTATGAATAAGGAGCAAGAGATGGAGATTTCTCAGCTTAAGTTCATGCTTGAGGAGAAGAGCACAGAGGCCAGTGATGGGTCTTTTTTTTTTTTTTTCTTTTCTTTTTTGAGAAATGCTCTGTTTGGATTGGGAGAAAGGAAGGGAAAAGAAAAGAAAGAAAGTGGGGAATTTAAGTGAACATTTTGTAATAGGGACTTAAGTGATTAGTTAAAAAGGATGACGTGGCAGGATTTTATTGGACAGCCTGCCCGAATATATTCTCATCCGAAAAACCCCAATCGGCGTAGCATAGAGTAAACCATTCGTTTCTTCTTGTTCTCTCTCTCTCTCTGCGCGCTCGAACTCTTCATCTTCGGTGAACTCTGCATCTTCGGTGAAGTATATCCCGAATCCACTATTGCGCCGACTGTACTGCACAGTAAGTTTTCTCAATTATTTTTTTTATAACATATAATTGGTTGCTGAGAAAACAAAGGAAATAAACTCTGTTTTGTGGGATTTACAGGTTGTTTTCATCTGGGCCTTGTATTGTTGTAAATTTGTGTTGTTTTTTATTATGATTTTTTTCATTTCCATTGTTGTGATTTGTATTAAGAACCAAGAAATTGTTTCGGGTATTTTGTTTTGGATGGTAATTATAGATTGGGCTGACTTTTTCTGTTTAGGTTTCTCCTCTTGGTTTTTCTAGTGTGGGTTTCACTTTGAATGGAATATAAAACCATAAGGAATTAGTTTGTCCAATGAAACATGTTTTATGTTTTTTTTTTTTGGATAAATCCAATGAAACATGTTGAATATGAATTACAGTTTTTTCTTATCAGAAAAGCATGGTGTTTTCAGGCTCTTATTTAATCAGTACACTGTAAATTTGAGTGTTTTGTCACATGGAACTTCTTAAAAATCCACAAGAAGGGGTTCTTGGTTCTTCTTTGAGACAACTTGTCTGCAACACCTAACAGATTGACTTTGATTTTATGCCTAACAAGGCTGTTTCTTCAATTGTTCCCCCTTCAATTGCCTGATAGTGAGAAGTTTGTGAAAATCCCACTTGTTGGTAGAGTCCATATTCGTCTTTCAAATATTACAATTTTTCATGTTACCTATCCAAAAAATTACAATCTATCATGTTGATACTGCTTCTTCATTTGTTAATAGTTAATACTGGAGAGATAGGTATTCTTAGAGAATGAGTTGTCATCAAAAGATGTAGCTTTGTCCTAATCAAAGTGGTAGACCATTTTGCCTATTTTGGCCTTGATAATATTGACTGAGGTTATTTACATGTAGTCAATGTATGGTTCTTGGTTACATTATCTGTTCTTGGGTTGAAAATACAGGCATGAAAAGTAATGTGCTTGTCAGAAAGAAACTCTGTCATGTATCCCAAGCAAGCATTATGCACAGATTTTTCCTTCTGAGGTACTGAGCCATCTCCGTGATGGGAAACTGTTTTTTTCACTCACCCTATGCATGGATTTTATTTTAGCACCTAGAATCTTGAGAATTCATTTCTTCAAGATGAGTTTATTATCTAATAATCAATGTGTTTAGGGTTTACTTACTGGCTTGAATTTGCAATTCATTCTTCAAGCTGTAGGGCCACTATGGGAAGTGTTCAAACTGTTATTTCACAAATGATATTTATTCAGCATGTAAAAAAAAAAGGTCTCTTCTAGCATATTGATTTATTAATTGTAATTTGAATGTAACAGTTAATATTTTATGAGCATTAATCTTTGTCATGATACTAAATTTGAAATTGCAGTGTTACTGTAGCCGGAAAATATGTTTAATCTCCAATAATCGATTGGGTTGGGTGTTCTCTGATGGATACAATGGAAGCAAATATTAAAACTGAAACTGTGGACAATACAATTGAGGGGAACAAAGGTTCATCTATTACGATAAAAGTTCTGTTTTTCGCAAGAGCTCGAGATCTTACTGGCTTGAATGAGATGCCATTGGAGGTGTCATCTGGTAGTTCTGCCAATGATTGTTTAAATAATCTTGTTGCCAGGTTTCCAAGCTTGGAAGAAATCCGTGGGTGTATCGTTCTTGCTCTAAATGAGGAATACACTACTGAGTCAACAATCGTCAAAGATGACGATGAGTTGGCTATTATACCTCCTATTAGTGGTGGCTAGTTATTTTTCTTTTGTAACTATCACTTGATATGTGTGTATTCAACATTCTGCTCTGATTGTGAGGCTGTCTCATCAGTGGCGATACAAAAGCATATTTGTCCTAGAAACCTGAGGTTTCATGGGAAAAAATATGGGCTTAACTTTGTCTACAGCAT
This sequence comes from Quercus lobata, assembly GCF_001633185.2. Classification (NCBI taxonomy): domain Eukaryota; kingdom Viridiplantae; phylum Streptophyta; class Magnoliopsida; order Fagales; family Fagaceae; genus Quercus; species Quercus lobata. The sequence goes on along the minus strand of NC_044910.1, from coordinate 47,838,168 downwards.
GATTAGAAATTCCTGCTTACGACTTATAGCTTTTGTGCTTCTTTGTATTCCGAATAATAATTAATAATAGAAAAGTATGTATTTTTTTATTATTATTATTTTGTTTTTCACTCATCTTTTTATTATAAAAAAAAAAAAAAAAAAAAAATTAGTGGGAGTGTGTTGATCCAAAGCCATTCTAGGACAAGAGGACAGTTGAGAGATCGTAGATCAAGTCGCGATGGCCTACAGGTGATACGATTTATGCCCCCAACAAGAGCTCAAAGGTAAAAACACTTAGGACAAGAGCGTTTTCTGATTTACAAATGAACAGCTAGAACAGGAAGCAGAACCAGAGGGAAGGAAACAAGAGAATCAACATACATGAACAGTCAAAAAAGATGGCCAAGCATACTGGCAAATGCAATAGAAAAGTGAAGTTTAACAATCCATGTGAAGGGACTTACTCATGGATTGTTTTCTAAGTAGATAGTGGCGAGCTTCTCTTTTGAACCAGCAACAGTCTCAGCAAGGTCTTCAAATGATTCTCTTTTGAACCAGCAACAGGTTTTGAATGTTATTTACTTGTGTTAGCTTATTTGATGATACATCCAAAACCCGGAGGTTGACTAAAGATGATAGGCCTTCCATCTTAGCAATACCATTATGGTCAAGTATAGTTCTTCAAGAGCAACACAATCCTTATAGAAACAATCGATGAAACAACATGTTCAGTGCAATCTTTTATGTAATTATAATGCCTTGAGAGTCAAAAGAAAAAAAGAAATGGGGTAAAATAGATATTGATCCCTAACCTTAACCTTTACATTGTATTTCAATTTAGTGCTTGACTTTTTATTTTATTTTATTATTTTTTTTTGAGAGTTCCAACATATGACGTACGCTCCTAATGATAGCTCTTTATTATTAAACCAAGACATTAATCGGTTTTCGGTGTAGGCGAGGATTGAATCCTAGATCTCTTATTCAACTATCATAGACTTTTCTAGTTGAGCTAACTGAAATCTACAAACATTTTAAATGCATTAATTTGGTCTTTAATCTTTCGATATTGTGTAATTTGTGTCAAAATAATCCCCACCGTTAACTGATGAATGGAAAATGCTGATGTGATTAATGGTCAAAATAAAATTTAATTTTCTTGCCACATAAATTGCTTTGCTTTGCCACTTGGACTACCGCATGGACTAAACTAAAAAAAAAAAAAAAAAAAAAAAAAAAAAAAAGTGCATGAGTAAACATAACCTTGAGATCTATTTTTATTTTTTTACACTTTCCTTGGAAACAAACACACAAAAATTTCTAAACCAAAGATTAAGCCTCATCACCCAAAGAAGATCCAATCAAAGACCGCCCACCTCATCCTCTCTCTACAATGACTCCTCCTTCCTCGTCATCCTCCTCCTCCGCTTGCCAATGGCTCTCACCTCAAATAAAACCACCAAATTAAAAAAATTAAAGGGAAAGAGAAAGGAATATGGAAAAGAAACAATTTCAAACATTAGTCCAGGATAAAGAAATTCAATTTAAAAAAAAATGAATGACAGAAAAAATTATTCAACAATGATATTTACGAGCATGCTTGTGTTTGTTTTCAAGGAAAATTTATTGGAAAGATGAGAAAGTGCAAAAAAGAAATTTTTTTTTTTTTGAATAATGTGTTTACATGTGGACCTTTTTTTTTTTTTTTTTAATAGTTTTAGGCCATGTGGCAGTCCAACTGACAATCTATATAGCAAGAAAATTATATTTTATTTTGTTCATTGGCCATGTCAGTATTTTCCATCAATCACTTAATGGTAGAGATTATTTTGATACAATACCAAAATGTTAGAAACCAAATTAATACATTTAAAAGGTCAAGAACTAAATTGAAATACAACTTAAAGGTTAGAGACCAAATATTAAATATATAATTCAAAATACTGGCTCACAATTGTTGGATGGCATACCTCAATTCCTCTCATAGAAGTTAAACAATTGCTTTGCAAGCTAATCTTCTTCCTATTACACCATGAGTTATATTGAACATACCCATTAAGCTCCTAACCATTAACCAACATATTCATTCATACACAAATTGCAACGTTTAAAACAACATCCTGGTGATACCGCCTCGAACACCATACATGACTTTCAGTCCAAGACTCCTATTATAATATAAATATTTAAAAATATTTACGAATACACATTAAATTATAATCCAACACATTTTCATCGTAAAATTTAAAAAGGAATTTACTTATAACCCAACAATAGCACCCATTCCGTCGCAACAAAACATCAAAATTCCCTTTTCGAATGGACCGAAAGGGACCAAATAGACCAAATGGACTAAAAGGACTAAACTGGACTGAAATAAACATGGTGGATCCAAATGAACTGAACTAGAACGAATGGACTGAAGTAGAGAAAATAGACCAAAGAGGACCAAATGAACCAAAGTGGACCCAAATGATTTGATGTGGACCGAATAGACTAAAGTGGTCTGAATCGGACAGAATGGACTGAATTGGACAGAAATGACTGAAGTGGATAGAATTGGATCGAAATAGACAAAAGTGAACCAAAATGGACCGAATGGACCAATGTGTACCGTTAATGTTCCTCTATATTATTTTGATTCTTTTTATCCCCCATATTTTTTATTATAAATATATTATTCTCTCCCATTCAATCCATATTTTCCCACATAAGAAGGTGATTTCTCTCTCTCTCTCTCTCTCTCCCCTTTATGTTGATGATTTTTTTTTTTAATATCTCTACTTTGGGTTAATATATTTTGGTGGTGTGTTTTTTGAGTTCCTTATTATAAGTCATCTTTCTCTCTTTCTTATAACTTTGGTTTAATTTTGTTTGAGTTAATCTTTTTTTTATTACTATAGATTTTTGAGTTAATTTTAGTTAGTTTGGAAGTGAAAATTTGAGTTTATATGAAAATACAATCTACATGAATATGTATTTGAATATGCCTATCAATTAAGGAATTTGAATAATAAACTTGAAACTTAAAAATTTTAGTTGAACCAAAAGAAATTAAGAAAATATAATACATAATAATAATCGTTAAAAGAATATAGACCACTTAAAAAAAAAATATCAATCAAAAGCTCCAAAAATAATAAAATTATATATTTTGGAAGAGTAATGATACAAACCAAATAAATTTCATTAGCTCTCATTTTGCCACCTCAACAATTGCAATTTTTTTTTGTTGGTGAAATCTAATATTTAATTAAGTGAAATTTAAAAAAAAATAATAATAATAAAGAGAAGAAGTTATCAAAAAGTTGAAACAAGTTCCTTGTCTTGTGGAGTAAGTACATGGCTAGGAAAAAGTATCTCATTTTCCATAATTTTTGTTTGTTTGTTGGGGGTGGTAGTCTATCTTTCATTTACTCTTAGAAATGAGCAACTTAGTTTTAACTCTTCTACTAAAAAAGAACTTAATTGAGATCACTCGTAAATTGCATTGCATCATGTCCTCGAATCAATGCAAGTGAGCTTACTATCAATTCTCGTCATCTTAATATTATTTACATTATCATTATCATTATTGTTATCACTTATCATTACATTATTGAAGTACTTTTCATCGAGTCATTTCAAATCTATACTCGATTATCTTGGTAAGAAAAAAAAATTTGGAAAGCATGATTCATGACAGATAAAGTAGGTGGGTAACATGGTTGTTTGACGAATAGTTATAGCCCACGATTAAAGTAAATCACCACTCACCAGTAGTTGTCTGATTACGGGTGGAATGGCCCCTTCGTGGAGGTTGCATAATACGGAAGGCCCATTGGTGCACTTCCTACTTTGGCCCATTACTGAACAAATTAACATTCTTTACCTACTTTGGTGCACTTCAATGTGAAACACGTTTTGCACTTTTTCTTGTTCATGAAATGCTAATGAAAAATGGATATGTGTTTGGTTTGTGGAAGTTTTAGGTGATAAATTCTTATGAGAATTAATAATTACCTGTCAATTCAACATATGTAAAATGTATTATCAAAATTATTGTGTCTACAACATTACTCAACAAATTAACATTCTTTACCTACTTTGGCGCACTTCAATATGAAACATGTTTTGCACTTTTTCTTGTTCATGAAATGTTAATGAAAAATGGATATGTGTTTGGTTTGTGGAAGTTTTAGGTCTATTTGGTTGGATGGGTGGAAAAGTGGGAGGATAAAAAATGAGGAATTGATAGAAAAATAGAAGGATAGAAAAGATTTAGTTTTTTCTCGTATGTGTTTGGTTTGGAGGATGGAAAAGCGGAGAGATGAAATTTTTTTTTTTTTTTGAGAAGAAAAACGAGAAGATGGATATTTGTTGGGTTTGGAGGATGGAAAAGTGGAGAGATGGAAAATTTTTTTTTTTTTTTTTGAGAAGAAAAATGAGAAGATGAAAAATGTAATTCAGATAAATTTACTCTCATACCCCTATTCTATAACACTATTAAAACATTATAACTTTTTTAGATTATATTTCCTACAAATATATTAAATACATTTCTTACAAATATATTAAATACATTTATAAGTATATCACTCTACTTTTTTTTTTTTTTAATTACACAAATTATTTCTCATAAACAAAACCCAAACACAAATTAAAAAAAAAAATACATTGACTGGGTTTCAAAAAAAAAAAAACAAAAAACGTTGAGTAGGTTTCATCCTCTGCCCATTGATCCAAGACTAGCACGTATAATAGGATGCCCTCTACCCAAAAGCTAATCAAGTAATTTTGACTCACTTGACTTGGGTAGCAACTTTATCGGGTAAATGTGTAATTCAATGTTTGGAGTATCTTTTCTCCTCTTCTCTCCTCAGTTTTCCTCCCAAATCGTGAGGATAATAATTTGGGGGGCCAGGGTGATGTTTTTCCACTTTGTTTTCTTTTCCTCTTGTTTTCTCTCTTGAACCAAACAACATAATACAACATATTCTCCCACATTTTCTCTTTCTTTTCCATCCCTCCCATTTTCAACCAAACCAAACGAAACCTTAAGGAAAATTTTTTATTTTCTACAAACTAGTTATAACCCATAATTAAAGTATATCACCATTCACTAGTAGTTGTTTGATTACTGGTGGAATGACTCTTTTGAGGAGGCTGCATAATACAGAAGGCCTATTGGTTTTTGCAACTTTCATTAGCATGCTTACAAGTCACAACGTTCTTACGAGTTATGTGTTTTAATAAGTATTACTATTTATTAAAAAAAAGGGGATGTTTATCCTATATTGGTTGTGTATGTCTAGTATCCGATATTTATAATTCCAGTTTACAACTATAAAAGTTAGGCCCTTTTGTAGTTATACTCTTGTTATGTAATGTATTATAAATTCGGTTTAAAACATTAGTAGTAGTATTTTCATGTATATTCTAATAAGTATTATTGTTTACTCAAAAAAATGGGATGTTTATCCCACATTAGTTGTGTGTGTCTAGTATCCGCTATTTATAACTCTAGTCTACGTACAACTACAAAGGTTAGACCATTTTGTAATTGTACTCTAATTATGTAATGTATTATAAATTTGGTTTAAAATACTAGTATTATTATTTTCGTGTGTATTCTAATAAGTAATACTGTTTACTTAAAAAAAAATTACATTAAGTTTTAGTCATAACAAAATATTTCATAGTTGTTTGGAGTGATAATAACTTGTCAATTCGATATATGTAAAATTTATTAAGGAAAATTGTTGTGCATGTAGCATTACTTAAAAATTAACATTCTTTACCTACTTTGGTGCACTTCAATGTGAAGCATGTTTGCACTTTTTCTTGTTCATGAAATGCTAATGAAAAATGGATATGTGTTTGGTTTTGTGGAAGTTTTAGAGTCTGTTTGGCTGGAGGAATAAAAAAAATGTGAGAATAGAAAATGGGGAAGGGATAGAAAAGTAGGATAAAGAAAAAATTTAGTTTTCTCTTATATGTGTTTGGTTCGGAGGATTGAAAAGTGGAGAGATGGAAAAATCATTTGTTTGTTTGAGAAGAAAAATAAGAGGATGAAAAATGTAAATCAGATAAATTTACTCTCATGCCACTATTATATAAAACTATTAAAACATTATCATTTTTTATTATATTTCCCATAAATATATTAAATACATTTATAAGTATATCACTCTATTTTTTTTTAATTACACTAATTATTTCTCAAAAAAATACCCAAACACAAATTAAAAAAGAAAATACGTTGACTAGGTTTCATCCTCTACATATTCATCCAAGACTAGCATGCATAATGGGATGTCTTCTACCATTATGTGAACAACAGGTTTCTTTTTTCTTAAATGATATGTACACATTTTTTTTATTTTTTATGAAACACGTTTACCACTTATCTTTACAGTGAGTGGAAAACATGCTTTGTTCTGTGCGCATGGTTTTGTAAAAATTTTCAGAATTGTTTTATGAAACACGTTTACCACTTATTCTTTACAGTGAGCGGACTGGAAACACGCTTTGTTCTGTGCGCATGGTTTTGAAAACATGCTTGAGAAGTTGAGGCCAAGAATTTAAACCATGTCATAAACAAATGTACCTATGACATATGTACTCTAGATCTCTTAGAAAAACCAAAAGGTGCCGCTAGTAGGCCCACTACCAATTACAACTACCAATCATTTGAAATATCTAGTAATTTCAAAAGAAAAAACAGTGGGTAATTAAATCTCACATTGAAAATTAAGTGTGAATTAAAGAAGTTTAAGTATATGCTGTATATTCAAGAGTTAGGTTATTTTGAATACATACCACTGTAAGCTTTTTTTAAAATCTTCTCCCCTCTCCCCATATGTGTGTATTAAAAATATTTAATATTTTCAACCAAAAAAAAAAAAAAAAACCATTTGAAATATAAGACTCTTGGCATTTTGGTTAATAATTTGAAATATTCATAATATATAACATGAGCCTGAGTCCATGAAAGTTAATTAAAACAATTAATTTCTTACAAACATATTAGGAGAAATAATTATGTTTAAAGAAAAAGTGAGATTTAAGAAAAATTGTACATAACTAATAGTGAATCCGACTAAAAGTGAGATTTAATATATATATATATATATATATATATATATAAAGCTAATCAAATTATCAATTGGTGACTCTAGCTACCGCAATTTGTACGTCAGGAAAGATTAAATTTTCCTAGGAGCGGGTTCATCCTTTAGCCATGAGGAAATTTAGGTCTGTTTTATTTTTTATTTGCTTTTTAAGATTTTGAGTTGAGTTTTCTGAAATTTTGGCCCAAAAAAAATTCTCGAAACCTTTGTTTTTATGATCAGAGAAAATTTTCCTAATCGAGCAAATAAAGAGAACAGATCTAATCATTTTATTTTTTTCATATATAATTAAAAAACTTGATATAACAATTACCCATTATCTTTTTTTTTAGGGTAATTGTGATTGCTTAGAGAAACTCTTAATGGACAAACTTTCTGGCCCTAGCCAATAAAACAGATATGAAAATAGTTATTGCAACTATGAAAATAGTTGAAATACATAATGACTTACAAAACCTTCAATTTTGTAATATACATGTACTTGAGCATCTAGCTCTTGCTAGCAACGGACTGCATTAAT